>NW_017276855.1:440399-514503 GCF_001594065.2 Cyphomyrmex costatus | reverse complement strand
CTCAGCCACAAAAAAAAAAAAAAAAAAATTGAATAAAACAGAGAACTATACGAGGGAATCTGACGTTATATAGAATACGTGTCGCGAGCCTAAAAGGGCTCGAAAAGTGTCTGAAGTTTAATCTACAATACAATATGCTCTCCGTTTCCTTTTGTTGTGAAAAAGACAAGGGGCAAAAAGCAACAAAGAGCACATTGTAGATTAAGCTTAAGAGAATCAGGAAACTGATACAGAGGGTAAGAGTCCCCGCGATCGTTTCGGCAGACGATTCGCGTAAGAATAAGAACAGGCGTAGGCAAATTGTTACCAATCTGGGCTAATTCGAAGTAAGCGATCTTCGGTGCATCGGGAATTCCCGCACTTATCTATTTTTTACCCGATCTAATCGGCCGCAGCAATAATGGTAACAAGGTGTCTCCAAGGTACTATACATATTAATGTTTGATGGACTCTCGAGAGGACTTGGGAGGTCGGTGCACGCGCGGCGTATGAATTATTCCCAAGTGCATTACGGCGCAACCAATTACCCTCTCGCTTGAGAAAGATCCCAGCTTCCCGTGCTCTCGCGTCCCATGCGACAATACAACGGCTCTCCTCCGGTTTCACTTTCTCGTCTTCCACGGGGACGACAATGGCACGAAAAGTACGCGTTACGTGCCTTCCTGCGATTGTCCATCGTCGTAATCGCAACGGCTCGTGTTCTCTCTCTTTCTCCCTCTCTCTCGATAATTCTATTCAAAAGCCTTTCACGACGGATGCGGACCTTTCCGCAATCCTCGTCAGATCGCGACGAGGTTCCATTCGTATGTGAATCGTACCGCTGCGATGCATCTTTTTATTTAGAGACGTCTGCAAGGAAGACTCGCAAGAGACAACGCGGCCGACAGCCGACGCGATGACTCACTTCTTTAAACTCGTTAAACTCATTACAGAACAAACGAGCGCCTCGAGTTTCTCTCCCCTTTCCCTCGCACCCTCGATCGACCGTGTGCGATCTCGTCGATGGTGACAACGAGGCTGGTCGGTCGATCATCATCGTACGCGCGCACGGCAAGGTGCAAATAATAATAATAATGCCAATATAATCAACGGCCCAAAAGCATGCCGCATGGACGAGAAGTCAAGAGACGGCGGCGCAGCCGGGATTGGGTCGAAGAGTTCGAGTCACGGCGCTCGGGGACTCATAATCGGTTCGACTCGCTCCTGCGCGACGAGGACGGCAGGCGAAATCGCCGCGAGCGAATTAACGAAGGGGGGAAAGAGAGAGAGAGAGAGAGAGAGTGAGAGAGAGATGATAAGGGAGTAGGGCGCGCACGATCGCGCCCGCTGAGGCAGATTGCGAGAATGAGATGAAGAGAAAGAAAGAGAGAGAGAGAGTGAGAGGGGGGGATAGAAACGGAGGGAGCAAGCGAGAAAAACCGCGTGGAGGGTCAACGGAAGGGAGAAAGGAGAGAAGGAGAGAATCGACGAGGAAGACGGAAGATCCGACCGTCTGCGCACGCGAGAGAGACGAAAAGAGGGAGGGGGGGGAGAGAGAGAGAGAGAGACAGAGTAAGAAGGACGCGTTAGAGAGAGAGTGAGGCGGTGGGGTGGGGGTAGAAAGAGAGAACGAGAGTAAGAGAGCGCGCGCGAGAGACACGCCCTGCTGCAGGTCGATAACGGAACCGACGCATCCTCTCGCAGCTCTCCGGTAGCCCTCTTCTTCCTCCCTCGCCCCCGTAATACCCCCCGTTCGCCCGCGTTCGCTCCCATCTTTTCGACCGTCTCCTTCTATCCTGCGCGCATAGTCACGTACCACACCCGCCATTCTAGCCATAGCCGCCCGAGAGAGCGGACTCCCGCATACCTACTCCATCGTAGGGTGTATACCCACGAGCTCTACCCCCCCGCCGCCTCCCTCACCACCCGGTACTGGGTTGCCTACGCCGCGCGACCTCATCCTCCTCCTTCGCCCCAGCCGCTCTCCTGCTTTTCCTTCTGCCGCGTCTCTCTCTCTCTCTCTCTCTCTCTCTCTCTCTCTCTCTCTCTCTCTCTCTCTCTCTCTCTTCCTCTCGCGTGCCCAGGCTCCTTCCACTCCGCTCCGTGCGCGCGAGCCTTCCGCGCGAGGATACCGATGTGCCGTGTGGATCGCATTATCACGCGCATCTAACCTCCGAGAAAAGCTACGCCTGTCGGCGTGGCGCGCCGGCCGTCCGAACGCGCGAAGCGGAGCGGAGCGCGTTCCCGAAGCGAGCGAGGTGAACTCGGAACGTACGTTCATACTGGAACGTATGTACCGGCTGTACGCAGTGGCGTAACCACGCCGATCCACACCCGCCCGGCAAGCGCTTGATTATTATAAGCGCATTCCCTTCATCCCTTCGGAGCAAGCGCGTCACTGACGCATCTTATGTCGCTGACGCATTATACTAAACCGATACATTAATTCTCCGAGCGTTATCACGTACGAGTCTCGCATTTTTATTGTCACCATTTTCCGCGCGTACTGAAATCCGAGCACGCCGTAATTACGGCAAACAAAATTGGCGTTATTAATAAACAGACTGAGTGTAATAAATTAATGAACATGTTTCTTTTCTGTCGCGCGAGTGCGACTACAAATAAATATCTCGTTAGGGGGAAAAATTCAACTTAATGGGTTATCGAGTATCGTATAAATCCAACAAACTCTTGATAAATCTTTCTTCCCAGTTACGTCGTTGTCTACATAGAAGATTTCTCTGTGTATATGTTATGTATATGTGTATGTTCCGGATAATGTTCCGTGCGCGCGCAAACACACTCACACACATTATCCCACGAGAAGATACGTATCGAACGATGACGATGACGACGAAGAAGACGAGAATGGTAGTGCGGGAAATCGGAGCGGGACCCAGAGAGTCTGTCTCTTCTTGTTCTTTTTTTTTCTTTTTTTTTTTTTGTCACGACATCAACCCGACCGAGAGACGAAAGTATCCCCTCCGAAGGATATCCCCCGTTGATGCCCGAACCGCCTTGTTTCGTCGTCCCTTTGGGCGCCCCTTCGCTTGTCCCTCGTGTCGTAGACTCCTTTCTCTCTCCACTACCCTCGGTCCCCTGAGTCGAACACCCGACTCAGAAGTGACTCAGAAAATTTTCATCGATAGCGGAATGACGCTTAGGTCACTTCCACGACAGTGGTTTTTATCGTGACTCGCGATATCGATCACCGAAGCCGTCAACTGAAATAGCATGGTGTCAATTCGTAAATTTGCGAGTTTAATATTGCTATGACAGTACGATGGATATATGTATTTCCTGGAGCAAACAAACAGTCGTCGCAAATATAGTAATATATACACAATCTTGTATAGTGTTTAATGTAATAAATTAGTAAACATAAAATTTACGCACATATATATACCATCGCACTCGTTGTAAATTAGATTAAAAAGCGGTAATTAAAAAGTTCAATTATACTCGTTAACAATTGTGTTTAAAAAGTCGGTAATTTTAAACAGTTCAAAGACCGAAACGTTACAAAGTCCTTTAAATTCGCACAAAATTCGCAAAAATTATTTGAACGTTAACAAAGCTCATTTCTCATTAAATATAACTATAAATTTAATTAATTGATTAATTAAATGTAATTTAAAGTTAATAAAATTAATAAATATATCTGAACGTATATATATGTCTGCGGGACCTCCGACGCGACGGTGTGCTGTTGTGCCGTTGGCAGCGCGATATATTCAACTTCCCGAGAAGAATTTTAATAAATAAAATTGTCGTATGTTCAATTCCAATTCGCGTTTCCAATTTCCATATCTGAATTGTCGTGGAAATGGTCTCGAAGACGGAGAAATTCCTATGTGCGTTTGCATACGTCAGTGCAAAGCGCGCCGTGTCGCGCGTTTTGCGGAAATGGCAGAAAGAAAGTGCGCGCGTAAGCGATCTTATTTAGACGCGGGAACGTACAGGAATGATGAAACGCTCGAGTGTCGCATTACGTTCCCATATTACTTCTTTCAAGTACCTAGCGAAGAACGATAATGCAAATAAGGCCAGCGCTTTAAGACGCCGAAGAATACGCCAAGTTTCAGATTTACCCCTTTGATCGCGCGGCACGAAAGCGCGGATGCTTAAAGCGGACGGCGATGAAAAATTGATGGCGTTATGAAAAATTGTTCAAGTGAAAATAAGATGTCGCGCGAGAGCGACGCGGTGACAAATCTGCCTCGTGCTTCCCGCGAGAGGGAGAGCGAGGACGAGGAAAATTCCGCGGTGGAAACAAACACTCCGTGGAATTATAATTTCGCGGATTCCACGCGAGAACCAAGTTCGGACGAGACCCGCGCCCCACTTCGCGAGCTTCCGCGACGTTAACGCGCCGAACTTTATCCGCCGGAAGGAGCGAAGGGAAGGCGAGGTGAATGAGAAACCTGGGGAGAGTTAGGTTTTACAAGATTCCATTTACATAATTCCCCGAAATGTGTTAGGTCTCCCGTTTCCCCACCTATTTTCAAATACGGTCTCTAACAAGTAACAATATCTCGTTATCCGACACGATGTCTTCCCCCCGTCTCCCACTACCATCGATAGGGATATTTATTGTCCCGAGTCGGACAGAACCCACCGCTACAAAGGGACGATAGATTTGCCGTTTGATCTCTACGCCGAACGGCTCCTGGAGCTTGTAGAATGTACTGGGTGTTTTATTAAGATTCGTATCTTGAATCATAAAAACGCGATTTTGAATAAACAATATAATACAGATTTAGACCGATGAAATAAAATTCAATTAAATGAGAAAAATTCTATATTTGGTTGAAGTAGACTTTGAATAAATTCATGCAAAACTTGAATATTATACTTTTTTCCTAAATTTTAGACTATATAAATAATAGATGGTATATTAATTGAGATGTGAATTTAAATCGATATTATACTTTTTTTCGTTATTTAATAAAACTTACATAATATATAACATGCTATATGTAAAATATTTATATATAAATTCCAATTATATTGTATCGATTAAAATAAATTTAAAAACTATAGTAAACTAAAATTCTGTAATATACATATTTGAAAAATGTTTTTAACATACTAAAAAAGCAGTTTCAAATAAAATATCATTTACATTAAAAATTTATCTACAATTAAATATTAAGAGAAAATCACAAAAAAATTGTTTGTATGTAGCAACTAACCATTATGTATAGTATCCAAGATTGCTAAGCTTTATGTTTTATGCATTTTTTTTTTAAATTATGAATTATACACTGAAAGAATGATTTTACTGAAGAATTTTAAAATTTAACTAGATACATAGATCTGGAAAACAATTTTGTTGAGCTATCAAAATAATTACATAGAAAATTCAAACATGACAGTGCTGCAAATAATTTTCATATTTTAGCAATCAGTTTCAGCATCTTAAATAATTATTTTAACTGTTCAACAAAATTATTTTCAGATTTGTACTTATAGTTAAAAGACCTTGCATAAATCATATGGAAAAATGGTTTCGATCAAACTGGCTGAAATTGTAATAAGATAATGAAAAATATTTTTATCTGCTAAATTATTCATTTTTTGTAACTGTACCTTAATACCTTTACGCACAGAATAATGAACCGATGTAAAAAACACATCGTTGCTTTAAAAAAAATGTTTGTAAATATATATATATATATTGAATAAATTAAGTATTTTTTTTAAATATGAAAATAACAAGATATAATTAGAAAATAAAATGAATAGTTCAGCAGATAAAAATAAGCATTTTTCAGTTCGATTGAACTCAACGTTCAAATAGTAACTCAACTACAGCAAAATCTGTCCATTTTTTAATGGTTTTGCCTAAGAAAAGGATTTTTTTGTCAGCACATCTCGTAATCTACAAAATATCACAATTTCGGCCAATTCGACCGAAACCACTTTTTTCACATCATTTATGCGGAGTCCTTTTTAGATATTTCGGCAAAATTGTTCTTTCCGTGTACAAATCATTCCTCGTGAAATACGCTCCTGGGGCTCAATGAAAACCTTATAGGACACCCTGTACGGGTGGTCGATGCACGTTGGCAGGCCGGCTTACCTGACCGCGTTACGAGCGCGCGCCTACTACGCGGCGCAGTTGAGCGCGAAAGAAACCGGCTGGCGAAAGAAAAAAAGTCATCGTCGGCGTGTGACATTCGGTATCTGAATCCGGCGGCGAGCCGTCTATCCCCGCATTGTTGGATCGTGTCACTATGGGGTGAGGGAGCTGCACACAGTGGGACATTCGGCCAGCTTAAAGAGATGAAAATAACGAAAAGACTCGTTAGTTTCTTCCTTGTGCGGCTCCTCTAAGAAATAAAAAAAAAAGGGGGAAAGGTACAATAGAAACGATTCTTCCTATCACGTTCTTCCTGATTATACATCAACGTAGTATATCGTTTAACTTTGTTCATTATCAGACTATTATGTAATACTATTGTATGCAATATACGAGTATATTACGACATTCTTCCTAAAAAAAAAAATCACAAAAAATTTAAAACGATATTTAGAGAGTTTAGGGTGTATGTTCTCTTATAAACAGATAGGTTATATACTTCTCCCTCCTTGTATGCCAGGCAATTTCGTACTGCAAAAGCGAGGCGAAAAGTGAGCGCTCGTAGTGCTCAGGGGTCTATCGGACAGACAGGCTCGCGAAGGCTGGCAGGGTTGTGACGGAAGGGGCGCGGGGCAACAACTCGATGAGGGGGTAAATATGCGACAAGTTAGCGTCCGCGTATAAATCTAGCAACGCTCACGGTGACAGGTCACGCAGCGCGGAACCTTCCAGTTTAGATCGCCGCCTCGTTCGCCCACCTATACACGGACATGGGCGCCGCGACGAGGTTTCTCTGACAGGAGTCGACATAGAAGAAGGTGGGGAAGAGGGTGTATATGCGTTAAGGAAATTCTGTTAAGGGATTTGAGGAAATTTCCTTATTTAGGCCCACACACACACACACACACACACACACACATTTCTACAAATGGATTAACTTTTATCTCGAGGTGTAGTTTATTCTTCATCTTTTCCTAATTCTTAAGATTAGAAAAAGACGAAAAGTAAGTTGAATTGAAATTAAAGTTAATCTGCATTAGTAAAAATGGACATTAATGTTCAATGCAATATGCATCATGTAGAATTCAACCGGCAGATAAATAAAATAAATATTATATGTTTTATATAAATAAATTATATTATATATATGATGTATACAATATATTAATAAGTAGGTACTCGAAAAGCGCGTAATCATCTACTAAAATTCTTCATTTTTATAGCTCACTGTAAATTCGATATCAACGATTGTTGACAAAATTAAGTGGTATAATATCATGTCCAAAAGAATCGCATATAATATGTACGGTATATGGTACATATTTATCGTTAAGTACTGCGTATAAGAAATGCGAAAGTTGGAGGTGCAAAGTCGTTCTCGTACATGAATTGATTGACTTTTAATTTCGAGATACCCCAAAAGCTGCGATATTGAAACGAGGAAGAGAGAACATACTTCGACATGTCAAACCGGTCAGCAAATGGAAGCTTGACTAGAATAAAATAAAAATATATGACCTAAAATTCGCTTCGCACAATGCACCGACCTCACGGCGAATTATTATACGTTAAATTACACATCCCTCTCGTTTTCTTCACCTGAGAAAAATGCGTTCCGACTCGCGACGCCCATGCCCTGCGACGACCCCCCGCGTCTACGTACGTTCGTATGCGTGGTTCTTATCCGGGCGGTTCGCGCGACTGATTAATTGTAAAGGGCCATCGACGATGGCCACGTACGAGCGAAGCGGTTGGACGAACGAAGATGTACGAGAGAGAGAGGTACACCTTCCGTGCCGCGCAAACGATCGTAATGTTTACCGAAGGAGTCGGATATACCCATTTCTATCAATGTAGTTTAATTTTAATCTCGATTTAACTAACTCTACATCCTTCTCTAGAATTTTGCAGGAATTAAAAACAGATGGAGAATAAATTGTGTGAACTGAAATATTTAAGTTAATCTTACATCGGTATAGAAACGGGCAAGAGGTAGGATTTTTGAAAGAGCGTTCTCGCGCGTTAAGGCCGAGGAGAGTGCGTAACAGTTGCCTTATTGGGAATAAGAATAGACGGGTAAGCTTATAACAGACTTGGAAAAGGCTTCAGGATTTACGTTCTTCGCGGTTTTCTGCGGGGACGTGCTCTTAAAACTGCACGCCGACGTCGCTATCCGACGCCGACACCGACGTCGACGTCGAGGGAAGCGTGCGAGATAGGATCGCGTGCAGACACGTGGTGTGCGCGCACTATCCGCCTCGGGGTAGCCCCGTAACGGTGTGTCATAGTAGGCAGTAGCTCATGGTATCGTTAAAAGGGCGAACGGGAGAAACGGTGGAGGGGGGGAGGGGGAAAGATCAGCACAGATGGACGAAGGGGAGGGAAATTTATTATGGGAAAACGAAAGAGAGATGGATGAAGGAAAAGAAAGAAAGAAAGAAAAAAAAAAAGAAGGAAGGGAAAAAATGAGGCCGCGCGACAGTGACGACGGTGGTGGCAGTTTTCGCGAAATTACCGGGTTCACCGGTACACGTTTAAACGGACGCGAGTGCGGGTGCGCGAAGTCGGAGAGAGGGAGGGCGGAAGGGGGATGCAACTTGACGTGTGCACGGCGTGCGGAGGCGAAAAGAGAGCGGGTGGGGGAGGAAAGCACTGGAGGGCGACTATGTTGCATGCGTGCAAGGCGGGCTAGCGCGATGGCGCAGGTGGCAGGAACATGCGGGACAACAGTGGGGGGGGGGGGGAAGGAAAAGGGAGGCAGGAAGGTATCACGAGAACGGGGCACGCGGGGCAACGAAAGTCGCGCGCTAAAGTTCTCTCTCTGCAAACATGGCAGTCGTCACGCAAGTCACAAAACCCGCCAACGATATCTCGATCGACTTTGCCTCGCTATACGGGAAAACGACATTCGTATACGTGTACCGCGTGTGTATATGTATATCTGCTTGCGAGACCACAGCGCGTTACACGCAAGCGAGTCCGCGAGCGAGCGAAGGCCTGACGTCGTTGCTTATTCGAGCGTGTTAGGAATGGACGAGGATTTTAACGCGCGCGCGCGCGATCGTTCTCATCGGGTAGGTATAGGTACGCAAAGTTTTTTTTTTTTTTTTTACCCTGCCTCTTTTCGCGTGTCCTTCCTTTTTTCGCCCTTTTGCTTTGCCCGGCTTTGAGCGGGCGCGCTCGTAAAAACGATCTAACTGGCACGGCGCGCGCCTTGAGAGAATTGGAACCAGATCCATCTCTCATGGATCGTGCCCGGTGCGCAGCGATCGACGGTGGCGGCAGAGGTCTACCTGGTGAGGGAATTGAAAATGAATTCGGCTATCTCGAGTTTTTATCGAGAGCGCGGGTCTTAACGTCCGGTTTACACGGCTGAAAGGTTTACACTGGTCGAGACACTTGCTTAGCTGTTTCGATTAGCTGTTTGAATAGGGTAAACGAGTGGCTCTCGTTACCTCCTTCGACGGGACGGTGATAGCAGAGGTGAGCGACCAGGTTGTTGCACGACTCGCGCTTTACCTACCACTATACGTTCGTGTACTTGCGGCGTTAACTGTCTTCCCACCCACGACATCCTGTGTAATACGTATAACTGTCGCGAACTGTAAACCACTGTTAACTACGAAGCTCATAAACGGGACATTATCGCGTGATATTTCGTTTCGTTAGCGTTAAGAAGTTTCCCTTGGTACCCGCGCGTAAACGCATTCAGCACAATCATAAATAAAAATGTTTCGGAGTTGTGATTTCTTTTTCAATTATCTCATTCGTGTATATATATATATATATATGTTATCCAATAAAAAGAAAAAAGATTCAGAACCGCTTGAAATACCGAATGCAGATTCAAGTTGGAGAAAAGAAGACAAGTTTATTTGACTAAATAAAGTCGACTTCTTTTCAAAGGACAGGTGGCATCTTCTTGAACCGACGAGACCTGTCGTCGATTACGCCACTGAAATCGCAGTCGCTCGTCAAGGCCGGCGAGCGCTGTACAGCGAGCTTTGAATAGTGTTTCGCAAGAACGACCCAAATAACGAACTTGACGCCGACGCACGGCACCCACCCACCTTTTCTCGAATGCCCGGTGAAAGGTGCTTTCGCGAATCTCGAGGACGCTCGAGCGTATTATCGTCGGTTCTCCCTTTCCCGCGTTAAATCGAAACCACATTGACATTATCATTCGCGTGGTGAATATATCAGACCGAGGAAGGAGACTTTTAAGGAAAATTTCCTATTTCAAACGACATTAATCTTTTTCAAAGCAAAGAGGATATAATGTTATCGCGTTTTTACTGTTAGATACTTTCCTACTTTCTTAATCGTTTTCAAGATACGTTTTATTATACGTAACGAATGTCCTCGTAACTGCAGGTGCACAAATATTGTACGCGTTTTAAACTTTAGCACGCATCAGAACACTTCGTGTGAAGATAAAGAATGAAAACGTTATCAGTAACTTAAGAAATATATACGCTTGTCTGTACTTAATGTATAGAATATAATATGCGACTAATTAAAGGACAGCGGGCAGTACCGGAAGCGAATTTATCTCTCTGAGAGAGATAAATTCCGAACTGAAAATAATTTCAACTTCTAGTTGTGCAAAGTGTTGGAGCGAAGTGCTCGCGAACTATGCGCGAATTATGTGGATTTCTGTTCCACGACGCGGATCCGTTAACGGGATGGTAAAGGGAGAGGCGGGGAGAGGATGAGCGGGCGTTGTCGGATACAATGGGAGCCTATCGCCGAGAGATGACGGCGGATGGAAATCGGGACGTCGAGATATACCGCAAGGAGATCGCGGGATCATAGCGGCGATCCTACACGCCTAGATTCGATCGCGGCGGTCAGCGGCTCTACGCGCTGCAAATAATTACAGCCGTCCTTACATTCCATTGCAAGGCGGGCAAACTGGTTCCGAGCGCGGCGGCCACTTGCGCTAGAATACGGAGAGAGACTCATGGAGAGGAAACCATATTTCTTTAAAGTAACATACGCCGCGTTTTTCAAGCCTTACGCGTCGTCCTGCGTGGCGCAACTCCGCGACAACGATCGCGATTTGTATTTGAATTATGCGGGAGCCTCAATGATAATTACACGCGACACACAAAGAATGCTATTCATGTACCAAGTATATGCATGTATGTTTAATCGTTAGTATATTTTCTTGGACATTTTACTCGTCCTTTAAAGAATAATCAATGACCGATATGTATAAATAACATATAGATTAAGTAAATTTGGCATTTTCGCGATCAATGGACGGATCGATTTAATATCGATTCGAGAGCTATAAACGTTGCCATTGTCTAGAATCGCTCACAAGTAGATTAATTTTTTCTTTCGACAGAATTTGAAAATAGAAGCTTCAAATTTTTTAACGTTTTAGTAATTATATCGAGTTAAGACTCCTATATTTATTAATAATCGCCAATGCTCTTTCGGAAGCACAGATAACGAAGTTGAAATATAATAAGAGTACACTCAACTTGAAATTAGTTAAAGAGAGACGCGGATCTCTCAAGCTTAATTCACGATATTAATCATTCCGAGTCTTCGGACATTAAGCTCTCTATCGTGGCTAACTAAGTTTCGTGAGAAGAACATCGACCCCGCGGTAATCCATTTCACGTCTGCGAGGAAAAAGAAATCTGGATAAAAGGAAAGACATCCCGTTTGAAATTCATGTTTAAGATTCGAACGGAACTGCGCGGCGAAATCGCGAATCGTCGCACGGCGCTTAAATGCTACACGCGCGCGAGATATTCCCCGGTGTTTACACTCGGTCGCGGAAAGATTTCGCAAACAACAGAGAGACATACGTCGTCTCCGCGCAGGTACGGGCCGGTGGTGCGGTGACGGTCGTAGGCGCATTAATAATGTAAGTGTGCAGATGGTGTGCAGTGAGTGCGCGGCGCCGCTGACTAGGATCAATGTTCCGTTCGCGGTCTATATAGCCGGCACACGGCCGCGCGCCACGATATTTAGGTAACAACAAAGAGGGAGAGAGAGAGAGAGAAGAGAGAAAGCCGGGGCTGTGTGGGAAACAACACGGTTGCACACACCCCGCTCGCTCGCTCTCCCGCTCCCCCCACCCCCCTCTTTCCGCTGCACACGCTCGGATAATGCATTTGCGCGAATATTTTAACCAATCGTAGCGCGAAATTACCATATGGAAATAAGTTCCCTTTCTCTGTCTCTCTTTCTCTCAATCGATCTGAATTTCGCCGCAACTTGTGATTCGCGCGGGGGAGGGGGGCGGGGGAAAGAAAAAAAAAAAAAAAACGACTCCTCCAACTTGCGCCACCGAAGGAAAGAAAGAGATTCCCCTTCCCCGTATTCAAGAGAACACGTGCTCCTTGAATCTTTAAGCTCGCTGCTTGTGGAACTGTACTTATATATAATTTCGGCAACCCCCCATTTTTTTCTTGAAAAAAGAACTCATCTCAAAAATTCTATAATTCGAAACGGAAGATCTAATCTTATATATATCGACTTATAAAAATATGTCGTAAAGTAAAGAAAGGAAAAAGTGTCATGTTGCCCTGATCTTATATATATCGCATGACTACTGTATGTCGGCGATGTACAATTAGGCTGTTTTGTAACTATCTTTTCATTTTTAAGCGTGTCTTTTCTCGTTTTGGACATAATATCGTCGTATCATTAAATGAGAAATTTCTCGATTAGTGCCGTGGCAAGCGATATTAATGTGAATATAAATTTATCATCTCTCATATATCTTGTACATATATTCGCCGTTTATAGAACCCTCTTTATGAAATACATATGTATATAAATATTTTGATATCGTTTATAATTTCTACGTTACGACGTGCCAAATTGTAAAATTGTAATTGAATTTCTTCCTTCGAATGCATCTCTCGCGGTAAATTAAGAAATCTTCGAAATCTCTTGGGCTTGACGATAACCGCTGCCAGAATTAAGATATCAAGGCGTATATTGTGAAGATAAGTAATAACATATTTTATAAATTTATTCACATGATTTAAATAAATCAAAAGTATACAGTTAAATCTCACGTCACATGCGCAAACGCTCGCGTGGCTTGCTCCTCGTCGGATCGCGCGGGCGCACGTCTCACGCTTTTGTTTCTCTCACTCTTCGATTCTTACCTTCTCTTTTACGCGGCGAACTGTATCTTACACGAGGCGCGGCGATAAAGAGTGTATACCCAATATACATATTTACATATCATACAATCATCTTTTCTCTTCTCTCTCTCTCTCTCTCTCTCTCTCTCTCTCTCTCTCTCTCATTCACTCACTCATGCTATCTCTTGTTCTTTCTCTCTCTTGCAGACATATAAAATTACAAAAAATCATCTACCTAGTCTCGAAAATTTCGGAGTCAAAGCTAGCATCATGATTCTATTATGCGGCGAGGACGTTGAAATGCGACATGTGTCAGTTACATGTATGTATATGTACAATGTACATACGTACACGAACGCATATTGCGTAGTAGAGAACGTTATTTACACGGATTCGTCGTAAATAGGAGGTATTTACATGAGGGTGAAATCGCCGCCACGAAAGAGACGGCCTGACAATCCGCGCGTGATCACGCGAACTTTGAGATCTTTGGGTGCTAAAAAGCATCTGAGGTAAATGAGATTTATAGAGGTGCACAGAGAGTCTCAGAATCTGTGGTTTTAATAATAGTTGAACCTCGTGAATTTCGAGTTTTCGATTCAAGACTTTGAGAAGATTACAAGCTACATATTTTTGATATTCAATCCTTAATAAAACTTATTCGAAAAAGTTTTTCTGAACTAAAAGAAAAAGAGAATATAAAAAAAAGAGTGATTTTTGAAGTTGAATATCGAATAAAAAATTAAAGATTTTTGTATTCTGCACTTTTGAAGCTTAATTTCCACGTTCAGATATAGCAAATAATTACAAAAAAGGTAAAAAAAAAAATTATTGCGAAGTTTTTTACATTTTTATAAAAAAAAATTAATTCTATGTATAAACGAGATTCGGGGACACTCTATATACCTAACAAAACATTCTCACAAGACGCTGTTACGAAATTTGTATTTATATTAATAATCCGCAATGTGCAATCCCGACGACAAGGGAATAGGCCGAAAAACTTATTATAAGCACACAGAGCAAAGGAAGATGCAGTTAAGAATATATATAACAAAAATAAAGGAAAAAAAGAGATAAACACAAGAAATAAAAAAATGTTCCAACGACATAAAAAAATCGAAATTTTCATTGAGCAAAAAAGGAAACCGGCGCAATAATCATTATCGCAATAGACATCCCCAAAGTCTCCAGAGATAATTATGATATGCTAATACTCCGTCCTTCGTCTTTTGCGACGATGTCCCTGAACTATGTACACATATTTCGCAGGGGTTCGTGACTCGGCACGCGCGCAACGTTTTTGAGAATTCACAATCTGTCGACCGTACGTCACAAGGACAAAACTCAGCACAACCTTTTTCGGAACGACTATCGTCGCTCTCGTCGTTATTGTAGTCGGTTCGACAGTATCGCAGTCCCATGAGTCCCATACGAGGATACTGGGAACGGTCGCAGGAAGCTAAACCAGGTAGGCCTGTCCAGAGGTGGGCGGGGGCGGCGGTGGCGGTGGTTGCTGCTGCCTCCAGGCGGTCCTCTCAAGGGTGGAGTAGTCCGAGTCGATGGACGAGTAGATGTGCTCGGACAGCGGTCTCCTGTGGTCCTCGCCAACGCCGCAGTTGGCGGTGTTGGTGGTGGCGACAGTGGTCGTGATGAGATTACTAGCTGGCACCGCGTCCCGGTAGGCGTGATTGACGGTTAACCTGGGTTGCGCTGGCGACGACGACGGTGGCGGTGGCTGCGGCTGCTGTTGTTGCTGTGGCAACATAGGGGGAAGCGGGGCACCGCTGCACGAATAGGCGGGCGGTGCGTGTTGCAGCATCAACGCCGACGAGGCGTCCTTGAAAAGCGCGGCACGCTGGCCGCCGCGCAGCGTCGACATCCCGGTTTTCTCGAGACTACCGACACCACCGTCCAGCATGTAAGTGTTGATGTTGCGTTTGTACACCAACGGTGAAGATTTACTCTCGACGGATACATCACCGACCGCTGTAGTGGTGGTAGTGGTACTAGCAATGATTGCAGTTGTGGACGATGGTATAGCGTACCTTAACCGTTCCCAGAACCTCTTCTCGCCCCATGTAAGTATGAGCGCTGCCGTTCTCAAATAGGGCCGCAGCTCAGGATCGCGTTCAACCTCGGTGCTAACATGGCCAGCTTGGATGACGATCAGCTGAGAGGCACGACCGCGCAATGCTTCGTGCAGCGCCGCGCGAAACTCGAAACGCGACCACTCGGTTTGAAGAAAATCACGGGTAAGCACAATTAGCACGCGCCGAGATGCGTCCACCGCCTCGAGGACGGCTGGTGCGGGCGCAGAAGCGCGCAACACGCAAGGCAAATCTCGGTGATGGAGGCAGAGTCTCAGACCAGCCGCACCGTGTTCCAGTTCGACCGCTAACGAGTGCAAGACAAAGTCTTCGTCATTTGGACTGTAACACACGTAACAATCGTAGATGCGATCGCGATCGGCGTCACAGCAACCCGTAGCCATCGTGGCCGCAGAACCCATGTTCGTCGTCGTTACTGATTTCCCCGGTTTCGTACGCAAAAATCTCAGTCCATACTTGGAATAGGCCCAGGCCCCGACCGGTTCGCGGAACACGAAAGCGAGTACTATAATCACCAGCAAAACAATGATGGCTGAGAGAGTGGCAGCCACTAATGGCAAATAGTCCGATACCATGATACTCTCAATGACGCCACCCTGGGCGAAATAATCCGAACAGGCAGTCTCGTTGACATTCAAACGACGTCGATAAGACGGTCTGGCGTCGCCGCCGTAATAACACCATACATCGCCAGCGTCAATAACCTTGTGCGCATTGTCTGACACCCAAGAAGACAACTCTTGCAGGAACTTGCAGCGGCACGACCATGGGTTGCCGCCTAGCGATAACTCAACTAATCGAGCGTTTAAAGTGACTTGCCACACTGGAAAGGTTACCAACCGATTGCCGTGCAATCTAAGAATCTCAAGTGATCGCAACGGCAAAAACGTTAGGTTGCCAATAAAGCCAATCACATTGTTCTGTAGATAGAGCTCGCGCAAGTGGGATAATCGCTCGAACTCGAAGCCCTTGAGTTCACGTATGCGATTGTCTTCGAGATGTAGAATTTGCAGGTTGTTGAGGCCATTGAAGGTGCGATTCTGGATGGATTCGATGCCACTGGCGTTCACATATAACACGCGCATGTTTTTACGGCCGATAAACACGTGATTCTGCAACTCTCGCAACACGTTGCCATCTAGATAGACTTCGGTGGCGTCCATCGGTATCCTACGCGGAATTTCTTCGACTCCAAGACCTGAGCAATCGACTGCGTTCGTGTTCCATGTACGGTCATTGTAACACTTGCAGCCTGCCGGACAAGTCATCTCGCAATCACAGGCATCGAAATCACAACAATGACAGAGGGCAAAACAATGCGCCTCGTAGCGGCAGAGGAACTGTTCCGAGCGTGCAGTAGAAGCCGGGACGATGGCGACTCCCCGCGGGCCGGAGGTACGGCACATGACATTGTCAAGGTCCATGACACGTGGATATTCCCTCGTCGAGGTTTGGTTATTGATGGCCGGCAACCAGTCCATCGAGCAGTTGCAGTTGAAGGGGTTGCCACCGATGTAAAACTCTGGCAGTGGTTTATTCTCCGGTACTTTGGTCAGCAGTAGCGATGTTAACTCCATCGTCTCGATCATGTTCGCGTACATGTCAACCCGGGTAAGATTCACTTTATCGACGAATGTATTCGGTCGTACGGTACTGATGTAGTTGTTGTTGATAAATAATAGCTCAACGCTATCTGGCACAGACAACGGCGAGAGCTCAGTAATGCGATTGTGACTAGCATCCAAAGTCTTCACTTTAGAGTTGCGAATTTTATAATAGTTGCCAAGACTTTCGATAAAATTGCCGTGAATGTCAAGCCACTTAAGATTAATAGGTATAAAAGCGAAATCGAACCATTCTATGTGATTGTCCGATAAATTCAGTAATAGAAGACTAGTGATGCTAGTGAATACACCGTTGATTTCCGAAAGAAAATTGCCATCCAACCGGATGGCTTCCAATTTGATATTACGTTCAAACGCGTGTCTTTCCACGTGTTGCACTTTGTTCCGAGCCAAATTGAGGATTTGAAGATTCGGCAAGTCCCAGAGCATACCATGAGTCAGATTGCCGATGTCGTTACCGATTAGACGTAGACCAGTGAGTTGATGAAGGTTACGGAAGGAACCGTTGTGAAACTCGTTGATCCGGTTCTCGCCCAGGTCAAGGGTCTTGAGGAAGGCGAGGTCACGTAATGCGTCCGGTACTGCAGTAAGCTCGTTACCACTGAGATCTAGTTCCTTGAGATCAGAACAATTGCGAAACGCCATCGTGTCGATACTCGAAATCGAATTTCCGGACATGGTCAGGCGATTTAGTACAAACAGACCGTTAAAGAGCTGTGCTCCTATAGTATGGATCTTGTTGTCAGAGAGTTCAAGCGTATGGAGATTGTAGAGCGGCAGAAAAGCGTTATTCTCGATACGGTCAATCGAGTTATTGCGTAAATCGAGAATCTGTAGAAAGAACAGGTCCTTAAACATGCGGGCGTCGATATGTGTCAATTGATTGTATGATAGGTCAAGTACGATCAGGCGAATCAAACCGAGGAAAGTAGTCTCGTCGACGCGATCGCTGCCAAGGCGGTTGTTGGCGAGATTCAGCACCAGCAGCTGCTCCAGCTGGGTGAAAACGCCCCGTGGCAAATCACGTAGGCCGTTGTACGCCAGGTGTATCTCTCGTAGATCGCGCGTAGTTTTGAACAAATCCTCGGGCAGCGAATCCAGGGAATTGTGGCTGACGTTAAATGTACGTAGCACAGTGAGTCCTTGTAAGGCATTCTTGCCGATCTCAACGATCGCATTGCGCTGCAGGTGTAGCTCTTGTAGTTGCCGCAAGCCCACCAGCGGTCCGTCGTCAAATAGCTGCCGTAATTCATTGCGTGATAGATCCAAGATCCTGATATCGGCGCGACAGGATCCGCCGTTGATGTCAGCGCGCACTGTTAGACCGATGTCATCGATGTCGCGGATACGATTGCCGGTGAGATTGAGGGTTTGCAAATTGTCTAGCTCGCAAAGCAGTTTGGGCGGCAGCGTCAGTACATTGCTCTCGACGATCTCCAGAGTATGAAGCTCGCGGAGGCCACGGAGCGAACTTGGCGCGAACTCCAGATATCTAGCAGCACCCCAAGCGGCATTGAACGTCTGTACGACGAGCCGCTTAAGATCCGGCAATGGCAGAAACGCATCCTCTGGAATACGTAACACCTTGCAGCCGTGCACGTGTAGTTCATGCAGACCGGCCAGTCGCTGCCAACTTTGCGCGTTCAAGCTGCTCTCGAAATGATGCACGTCGCTGCAGCGAATTCGTAGTTTAAGTGCGCCATCGAGGGACGGCGCCAGGGTGACGATCGCCGTAGGATCTAACACGCGAAGGGCGCAATCCGCTGAACGGGTGTCATTGCCAGCCTCGCTGGTCCACCGGCAGGCGGCCGCGGCCGGGCAAGGGTGCATCGACACCAGCAATAACAGCAATAGTGTTGTCGCAAGCAGGCGATGGAACGGGGCGGCTGTATTCACCGTTGTCGCTGTTGATGTCGATGTCGATGACAATACAGTTGAGGATATTGCCGATGATGTCCATGATGATGTTGTCCACGATGACGATGTCCAGGATGATGGTGTCCACAATGGTGTTGTCCACAATGATGTCGCCAACGACGTCGCCAACGACATCGTCGTCGCCGCCGTTGCCGTCGTCGTCACAACGACATCACTCTTCACCGTTGTCATGTCACGCCGCATTTCTACGAAGAGCAACCTATCCCTTTTGCTCTCGACGTCCACGTCGAGTCGCGCGTCGGGGTAACGGCAGCGGCGACGACGGCAACGGCGACGACGACCACGACAACGACGCTCGTTTCGACAATCTTGGGGTAACGAGCGGCCCTCCCCCTTCTACCCTTTTCATTCACGCAACACACACGCGTATTCGGGGGGGTACACAGACTCGCGGCTCTCGGCACGACGTCGACGACGACGACAACGGGGAGGACGAGGTGGCCGACGACGACGACACACGCACGCACGCCACATACACACGCGCGGGGCTGCTCCACAAAAGAGGGAGAGAGAGAGAGCGCGCGCGCGCGCGCGCTCACGCACCTCGTATCACGTATCAAACGCGGAGCGGCCCATTTCCCTCGCCCTTTATCCGCGAGCTGGTCACCACTGCGAGGCCACCCCGCTGCTGCCACCCCGAAACACCGCACCGTTCACCCGCGCTTCCGCGCGCGAGCCCTCGTCACCTCCCCCGTGTAAATTCGACCGTCGTTCCACGGTCTCTCACAAATAAAGATATACCCTCTTCTTTTTAATAAGTCACACAAATCAAAAAGATACCCTTTTTCTAACAGCAAGTATCCAATCCTGCGAAATATCAAAACCCACGTATCCTGTTCTTTCACCGTAACGTAAAATCAGTCCTTGAATCACGATTGTGCACGACGGTGGCCTTAAAACGCTCTTTGATGATCACGAAAACAGGCCCGTACGAGCGCAAGCACTCGTGCTGCACCGTCGCGCGCACTCGCCTCGCATCGAGCACCAGCACTGAACCCGTGAGCGCCTGAGCGCGCATCATCGGCATTCCCGTTCCCGACCGTTGCAGCCCCCGGTTTTCCCCGCCCCCTCCCCCCTCCCGACGATCCTAGAGGGCACCACCTTCTTGTAATCATCAACAAAAGCGGGAGATAATCGAACAAATCGGAGACATATAGATAATTGATAGGATTGCGGGAAACTCGTTCTGGAACGAGCACTCGTAATAACATCGTGGAGAAATTTTATTATATTTTCGATTTTGTTCGTAAAGAGGATTGCTTATTTTACGTTTTTATAAAACTTGAAATATATATCTTTCGAGCAGAATAGAATTCTTTAGCTTTTATAAAATTTTAAAGATACTTTTTTTAGATAAATTGTGAAAAGAAGATTGATGTCAAATAAATTTTAAACTACGAGAGGAAAGAAATTTTTATAAAAATTATAATTTTGTCTTTGATTCCATTAATCACCATAAAGATCGTTTCGTCTGTTCGTATTATTCGAATGTGTGTATTTTAGCGTACAAAATTCGAAAATAAGGAAATAACTGATATAATAATTTATAGAGAATATATTGTAAAGGTGATGTTAGCTTGAAAAAAACCAAAGTAATAAACAAAGTCCTATATATATTAAAGGATATACATATTTTAACTTTAAATCATGTAAATAATTTAAGTGAATATCGCGTATTATTATTGTCCACGTGCACATGTGGGCAATACAATAAACAGTTACCCTCATTCTTACAATTTGAAAAACGACAACAGAGTGAACAATCTAATTAGCATACAAGAAGTCTCTGTTTGCTGTTTTACATGAATTATATAAACAGTTAAAGTATACATTAAAAAATACAAAATGTCTATACTTTGTACTGTATTTAAGAATGTGCATAAAAACGCCAGCATTGAAGAAATCGCATAAAATATTTCGATGATATATTAAAATATAGCATATCTTTAAATCTTCTCTTTATCTTTGTGTTTGTCGAGAATAACATAAAGTTTAAAGTCGTGAAAAATTTCAATTATTTATTATAGTTATAGCGTTTTTGATTGTTGCGAATTTTAAATCGATCTGAATTGGATTAATGCTTTGCTATTGGTTAATGCTACATGCTCTATTAATGGTAGAACTTGCAGTTATTAATCCAATCTGGATCGGTTCAAAATCCGTTATACACGGTTGAAGACGCTTTTATGTTTAAAAATTTTAAATACAGTCATGAACCAATCAGAGAGGTGTATTAATTTATGTTATAAAATATAAGATATAAAAGCGGTTTTATGCTTTTTTTCTGTAGAATAATCTTAGTTTAATTTACTCGTCATTCTTTTTCAATTCTTACGACTAGAAAAGATGCAGAATTAATTAAACTAAGATTTAAAAAATGGACAACTAAATCTATAAATCTATAGGTCTATAAAAACGGACTACAAATGCTGTCCTATGTCTTCTAAAGAGTACGTTCAGGAATCACATTTACATAAGGAATTGCGCGGAATAAAAGGAAAAGGGAACAGAGAATAAAGAAAAAAGCCTAATTATTTAATCGGCAGTGGAACTAATCAATCGTATTTGCTGTTTAGTAAAATTGACCAATTACAGTTGACAATTAATCACTGATTATGGTTAATCAAGTTGTTGAAACCGATCTTAAATTTCCTGATTCCTGCTTTTTAAGATCCAAAAATAATAGGTTAAAAAAAAGCTTTAAACCGTAAGATATTGGCTAATCACAATTGAATATGAGGAAAATAATCGTTTATGATTGGTTGATTTCTTACGACTTAAGCTGCACTGCACTTGAAAACATTCTCTTGTTGGAAAGTACCCTTAAGGCCGCAGCACACACTTTTGCATGACGCATAATACATAACAAGTTCAAGTATTAGAAAAAAGTAAAAAGATTTGAATCATGGTATAAGTAGAGAGGACCTGAAAGTGGTCATTATGACCTTTTTTTGTGAACTGTGTACCAAAGTTTATAGAATAATGTCCACGTTTTTATCATTCTTTTCCATGCTATCAAAGTTGATTGTTTATCCTTGTCTAACTCACGTAATAGTATGGAAGAGAACCACAAAAATGTGGATATTACCCTACGAGATTTGGTGCACGAAAAAGGTCGACACTCTCAAGTTTTATCTCACTAGAAGAGTGTTTTGAGTAATTGAGAATAAAAATAAATTCTGTTTTATTTGTAAAAATTATGCCCGTATTGTATTCAGAACTACAAATTGTTTATTTCTCTGATGCAAGAGGCATTATATTATCGAAAATTAATATTTTCTTCGGAAATAGACAGCATATTAATATTAATATTTGTTTTTTACTCTTGTATTGTTTTTACAAATTTTGATTTTATTTGTATATTTGATTATATATAATATATATTTTTATCAATACTATATTTGAATTTAGTGCTAATTTTGGGACAAGCATTTGATTGGTTGTTCTATCAGTCTATCGCCATTATATGCAATGGTATACCTATGGATGCATTTCGTTTTGGACTTGCAGCGCTTGTAAGCATCAACATTATTTGTTTTTGTTTATTATTTCAGAAATAATTGGGATGAACTGATGTTTACAGCGTAAAGCATGAAAATGTACTCTATTTTTATATTATTCGAATATCAAGTATATGCAAAATGAATGGACTTCCAACTCGCCAACGATGATTCGCTGAAGGCGAAATGGAAAGGCGGGAAAATGCATATTCGGCAGTGAAAGGTTAATCACTGAATCTGTCTCGAGTTTAAAGATAATTTATTACAAACTCAAATGAATATGCTAACGTACGAGGAACTCGTGTAGACGTAATCGCGTGCGAATGATATTAATAATAATACGGTATCGAAAGACCGGCTATGACACAGAGAACTTGGAAATTAATGACAAGATTATTGCCTAACGACATGGACAATTAAGATCTCGCGACGTAATTTAAAAAGAAAAATAATACATCTTACAAAGCGCTACTTACAATTTATCGCCGTGTTTTATAACGCAGTACGCTGGACGTTGTTATCTCTCTAACCAACGAGTATATTCTAGAGAGGAAACTGGATCACTTGAGGATCTCTAGCACGCAGCAGCCGGGCATTTTCTATAAAATTTGTTAGTTATAATGCATATTTTGAATAGATACAATTTTACAGGTTAAAAATCGATGTTTATGTCACCATGTATAATTTGTTTTCTATTATATATATATTTCACTTACTTTCTACACAGTCTGTGATCTCTTATCAAATTATATATTAAAAAACTATTTATTTTATTTATATATTTATAATGATTATACATTGTTTACGATATACTTATAGTATCACATCAACTGACCATACCTTTATCTACGACGCCATGTTTTGTCAAACTAGAAAGATTGGCCAGACTCCTTTTATTATAGGGAGAGGGACTCTAAAAAAGAACAGACTTGAGCGCCGCAGCAATCGCATTACCGCCGCCATCTTGAACGTTGTACACATAACGGTCGCTAACTGGTCGCTGGCTGCAGTGCTGCTGCAGGTCGTTTCGAAGTGTTGAAGAGTTTCACACGACAAACGACAATCACGATCAAACCATTCGGGGCATTCGGCACCATTCGGCATTTGGCAACGATCAGTTCGGCGGGATACAGTGGTAGTGCGTGTTGTGTTTTATTGTCGCCGCGCAATCTGTGCATTTTGAAAGGAACGAGAAATTTCCCTACGATTTTCGAAAAATGAAGTCCGCTTATTTGATCTGCGCGTTACTGTGCGTAACGCTGGTGCGGGCCAACGACGGTGAGTTGGTTAATTCCAATTATTGGCGCGTAACGAAGTGCAAAGTGCATTGCTCATACATGCGTAATAACGGGGGTTTGATGCACGCGGTATCTAATGGATGGCAGACGGTTTCGCCGGGTTCCGCGTTTTTATCAGGAGACGCCTACTCGCGTCGAATTACCGATAGTGGCTGGACTGTCAGATTTTTCCCCGTAGGCATTTAAGAGAAATTTATATATTCGTAAACACTCGCGCTTTCCGCATCCCGTTCACGCGTATAAAGATATTCTTTTCTGAGAGACGTAAGGACATTTTTTTTTCCCTTCCTTCTTTTTTTTTCCTTTCGCGGTAAGTCGATAAAGATGTAAGATTGATTAGAAAGAAACATCGATCCAGTACAGCGTCCCAGTCTCTTACGCACATTCGACCTTCGTTACACAACGGCGGTGGTCTCGGAGTAGATTGCTATTGATTTTTCGCTGACCACCACCGGCCGAATCTTAGCTATGATGAACGATAACGATCGGACGCGCAACGACTTAATGTTTTATCGTCGTCAGCAATACGTTTCGCGGTTGCTGATAAACTATATATAAACCAGCAAAACTGTTTAATGCTGAAACAGTTGAAATCTTATCATGAAAAAAATTCTTTTTGTGTATGCCCGTTTCTAGTGTTCCTACCATCGTAGATTAATGTCAATTTCAGTTCAATTTGTTGTCTTTGCTTTTTTTAATTAACAAAATTAGAAATGATGAAGAATTAGTTGAATTGAGATTAAAATTAAACTGCATTAGTAGAAACAGGTTAGAGTTGAATCGTTCATCTGTTTTTACTCTACATGTAGAGAAAAGAGGAAAAATGAATCAAAAAGTTTTCAGCTGAAACGACAGATCTAAAGATATTGATACGCATTTGTATTTGTCAAAACATAAAGATGTATTATATATATATATAAATCAATGTCGTAAATTATTTGGCATAGAAACGTAAAAAAAATTAAAAAGGTAACAGATTATATATCTTGAAACGAAGTGAAAATTACAAAGAGAAAATAAATATATTAGATATTGACCAATAAAATTAAAAATATTGTAGCGAGTTTTCTCACTTCTGTCATTTTCATTTCGTTTCAAATTACACAATTCTCTGATAGAAATTATTCAAACGTTCAAAATTTTTTTAATCTTGGAACATTAATCTGCAAAATTTTTATATCATTACAGAATGAAATTTGTTCAAAATTTTATTTTTGCTTTATATTTCTAGATGAATGTTGTTATTAACATAAAATTATTATTATTGACTTAAAAATTATTTTACTCAATGCTTGAATGATGAATAGTGCACATACATTTATACATAATGTATTAAAGAAATATTATAAATGAAATGAAAATGAAACTTTAGATATATCATTTTATTTCATTGCAAGTCACAGGAAAAACAGTTTTAAATGTACCTAAAAATGGAAATATGTAGAACATTTATTTATTTAAAAAAATTAATGTATAGTTTTGTTCATACATTCATTTGCAGTGCAAGATGGAACTACATCGGAGTCTCTGAACACTACGGCTATACCCACTACTACTGTTATCACTACTGCGAACAAAATTATTCCTACTACTAATGGTACTATTCCTTCTAATGGTACTACTCCTTCTAATGTTACTACTCCTTCTAATGTTACTACTACTAGTGTCCCTATCACCACCACCACCAATGTCACCACTACCCCTGCTACTACTGTTACTTCTCCTCTTACTACTACTACTACCATTATTACTACTGTTAAACCTACAACTACTACTACACCAACAAGTACAACATCGAAAACAACCAGCCAGGCCCCAACATCTCCACCGACTACAACCACTACTACAGCTCCAACAAAGACAACAGCTGTACCACCGTCATCTAAGGATCGCCAATTTGATGGTCTAAGCTTCTTTGGTACGTAAGAGATGTTATTCCGTTAGTTATTTCTATAAATTGATTGAGAAAATATATCTTAGATAAGACTATAAAATGAAAAGTTCTGTTTTTACAGAAATTTTATTAAAATAACTAAAATTGCATAAATTACAAATAGTAGTTAAAAAACATTCTTTTACGTGAATTTTTTTATTATAAATTTTTTAATATTGTTAAATATCAAATAGTCATGCATATTTTTTTATTGCAGGTGGTATTATCCTTACTACCTGTTTGATGGCAATCGCTGCGTTCTCATGGAAGTTCTATAGGCAGTGCAAGGAAGGGAACTACCGTACACTGTGATAACGTGCAAGGCGCTATATAACAAACTTTCGTCAAGTAAACAGTTAATTGAATTAAGAACTATGAATAATTATTTTATCGTAATAATATTGCGTATTTTTATAACGCAGTCAAAGTGTTGCGTGGTTAAGTGCTCTTAGTAATGTGATGTACAACCACGTTCCGTTTTTCTCGATACATATATGTAATAAAGAGGGAGGGGGTCATGAGTATTCATATGTATTGGAAACAACATTGTATGTATATGCGTCATTTTACTAATAGACGAGAGATTGTGACGATTACATGTTGTAAGTAGAAGCAGTAGATGATATGAAGAAGGGGAGATGTGGGCGCATTGACAAAAACCAATGACCAATCAAATGTACATTCCATAAGAGAGAAAAAAAGGATATCATAGTTCTTTATTATTCTTTTTAGCTTTCGCTCAAACTCTGAAACTGTTAGCAAGCTGTATCTTTAATCTATGATCGTATACATTCCGCAGTACAGTTACGTAAGATCTGACTTTTCTATGAGAGGAGAGAGAGAGAAGAGAAAGTATTAAACTTAAGAAACATTGAGTTCGACGTAGGTATTTTAGCGTGGAAACGCTATGCCAAAGCGAAACAAATCTTTCAAATATTTGAATCTCAAACTGACGTATAAATTACATCGACGCGTCTGAGACGCACTATATAATATAAATACTTAAAGCTGGTTATTGGCTGTTATTAAAAATATTAATAGTTTTACGGTACACAATATATGGTATGCTATTAACTCTCTCCTATCCTTATCACTATGGTCTTGTTCTACAATATTTTTCGACAAAATCTGAGCAACGCGTGGATATTCGTATAAACATTTAAGACTTCATTCAAGTAAAAGTTCCTTTTTTAAATTAGATTTTGCATTTTTTTACGTATTTTTTATTTACTCGCCTAAATTTATATTATATGTACAATGCATAACAATTTTATTACTTTGTAATTTCATTCTTGAATACACTCAAGATATCATCGATTATTTACACGTTGCAATCGTAATCGCCGTTGTCATAAAACTTTAAACTTTTAAAAATACTTATTCATTAAATAGAATGCCTAAGTATTAAATAGTTCCTTTCTCACATATTCGCCTAAAATGAATGAAACCAAGGAAATTTGCTTTTTACTTTTATTGTACAATGTGTTACAATAGAATTTAATTTATAATTTTTTTTTCTTAGCAAATATTGTGAGATATTTTAAATAACATAGTATTGTATTAAGTATGTTAAGTGATATTCTATTGTAAGCATAACGTGTCATGTTTATTATAAAAAAAAAACAAAGAAAGATAAATGTTACATTATGTATGTGCAATATAATCTCTTTCAGTTTGTCTGTACAACATTGAAAATCCAAAGACATGATTCTGCATTGATATTTTACCAAGTCTAATCTTCTTCCTGATATTCCTCTCACAATCACTATTACGTTACAACAGTATTATTATCAAACACACATATGTATATTTTCGGTTGCGCGATCGTTACGTTTTATCAATATTTTTTTATTGTGAAGAGAATTTAAAAAAAAAAAGAAATATACTTCTAGACAGGATAAATTCCTGTATTTAATATCACATCAGCGGTTCTAACGGTACCAATGATAAATCACCTAGGTCCTCAGTCCGGCGATTGATTATTTTTACCTTACCAGAGGAAAAAGCGTCTTTCGCGCATCGTTTGTTTCTGTAGACGAGACAATTCTGACGTTAATTTGCAACTTGTACGTTACTTATCCAATACAAACATTTTTGTTGTTATGCCATTTGTTTTGGGGCATCTTTTAATTACTGTTTTATAATAATTTAATTATGATACTTTCAAACAAATTTATTAAGTAATCATAATCGCCACCGGGCCGAGGACCGCTACGTGATTTGCTATTGGCATCGGCAGAACCGCTGACGCGATATTAAAATATGGGAATTTACCCTCCCTAGAAAGGGTATTGATCGTCGTTGTTATACGTACTTGACACATATATTTCTGCTTAAAACTAATACACTACTCACACATACAGAAACTCGCAACTCTAATCGTCATTCCTCAAGAAAAGGAAAATCCATTATGTCGCACGAAGGTGCAAAAGAAGAAAAGAAAGCGACGGGGAAAGGTGAAAGGACAAATCGATAACGAGAAGACCACCTAAGTTTCGTTCGGAAATATCACCCAGGGTGATATTTCACCTCGAGTATCATCTTATTCTTGTTGTTCATTTAATGTTAAATAAGGATAAGATAATACTCGGGTGACATTTTCGAACGCAGCTCTACCGGGTATTGTGAATAAGAAATTTGCATTCAACACAGAGAGAGAGAGAGAGAGAGAAAGATTTACAATTTCATCGAGGCTGTAACGCGATATTCGTTGCAACAAACACGATTCAGAATGAAGCAGTGATATTACAGTCCATAAACTTGCTTATCTTGCACTAATTTATTCAGTTGAAAGTTCTCTGATAGCTGATAGTTGGTTTCTTCTGATACCTTCCCAAAAAACGGTTGTAATACATTCAATTACGTCGCGTCAATTTTGGAAAATTCTAATGTTATATTTAGATCAGTGCATAATTTATTAATTTATATGGAACGGAAAACATTTTGTTATATCTAGAATTTATTAAAATATTTTTTAAAGCAGATTATTAAAAATATTGAATTACAATAATTCCAATAATTAATCAATTCGAGATAAATATTTTCTTCTCCGTTCTATATAAATTATGCACTATTCTAAATATAACATTTACTTTCTGCAAAAATATACAATATTATGATAATGATATAAGAGGAATATGGAAATAAAATATATAATTGATCATAATATATAGAATATATGTAATATAATAAAAATTAAGTACACGATATCATATAAATAATAAAATAAAATGTAATCTCAAATTATGAATATATATTGTTTAGCAGGATACCATATTAAGATATAATTATAAGATTATAATATATAATAAAATATTTTTTATTTTATAGAATTTACAAGTAATGAACCATGTCGAATTTTATGGAAGCTACATGTGATATTATTCCCGTCATTTTATTCTCATTTTGCGCTTATTGAGTGTGCGAGTGTTGCGATGTAACATTCCCACAGATGAAATAGGGTATGAGAAACCAGATAAAAAAAACATACGCATGCAAGAAAAGAGATCGCGACGAGACAGGTATGACATAATGAAACAGATAGGAAAAAACACCAATGTGACATCGCCTTTCATTTCGTGCGAATCATCTGACGACAATGCGTACTATAACTCATTTCAAAATTGTTTCTTAAAAGTGAGTGAAGAATATTTCCGATTATTAAAAGAAATAAACGCGAAAGAAATCTCGAAGTAGTCAAGATTGAGAAGCTCAATTTCCTAGTTTAAAGATGATCTTTTTTCAAGAAACTGTAGATCTAGAATATTTTAATTTGATTAACTAATAAATCCCCAATAATTAGACAACATTCATCAAGTTAAATTTAGATTTAAAAAAATATTTCTAATCTGAGAACCACAGATACAATTTTTTTTATATATACGTGCAAACTAAACGCACAGAATTAGTGTAGGACGATTTTATGTATATAATCCTAGTTGTTAAAATTTTTTTCAATAAATTCTTTTAAAGGGGCTATCAATAAATATTATTACATATGATACGAAAATATAAGTCTGCTTTTCATTTTATAAAATACCAGATATTTAAATAAAGAGTGGTATTTTAGAATGTCATACGGAAAGAATAATCTGAAAATAATTTTGAATCATCGAAATAATTACGTAGAAATTTCAAGCTTGATGGACAGTGCTGCATAAAGTTTTGACAATCTAGCTTGTTTGAGAGTCTTCTACGCAATTATTTTGATAGATTAAATCTATAAATTTGTAAGGTCTGTTGTTAAAATGCGAAAGGTCTATACTTGAAATGCGAAAAATCAATTTCGAATATTATTTGTTACGTCACTTATTATTTGCATGCGTGTTTTTCCTAAAAAAAATATCGACTTTATAAAAAATAATATATGTTGTAAAAAAAAGATGTAAAATTGCGTAAACAAAAAATCGCACGGTATATAACAAAAATATTTACATTATAAATTGCGTGATTCTTGCACTTGTTCACTTAATTTTACGTACTTCTTTTATAGACTTTTATGGTTGAAAGGTTCAGTGATTTTATAACACTCTATATAACTCGCCGACGTATAACGATCAGCGATCTCGAAACGAATAAGTTCGCTAGAGCGTGATATACCCTTACTCCTTTCACCGAGAGCCTGCTCTGCAGCTTACTTTTATTTATACCTTGGTGGAATTTCTAAGGATATCAACACGGAATTACATACCGCACGATTACGAGCTGCGAACGATAAACGTGCACGGAGCTGAAAGCAAACGTTGCTTCAAATCGCAAAAGAGCGATATGAATTTAACGGCGTTTGCCGCACGAGTTTTTATCAAATTTGTAAACTAGTCTCCTATATTTTGCGCAAAAGAAATAGTGTACATTGTTAGGCTCTACACGCTTTGTTTCAGTATGCAGTGTAAAAAAAAAAATGTAAATTACAATATATAAACAATAAGGGTTCAAATCATAAAATTCATAACGAAAAAGTGTAATATACTTTTATATTTTTTATTCAATTTTATTTTCTTCACAATATTTTATTTTCTATATACCGTGAAAAAGCGCGCATGAAAAGCAAGTAAAATTGTATAAACAGCACATGTAAAAGTCACACAATTTATAATGTAAATAAATTGTATAATGTACGTGAAACGTTCGATAAGTCCATGCAAAGTCTAAGATGTGGCACTACCTGTTATATCAAGATTATTTTTAGTATCTTGGAGGAGAGAGAGATCATACATCGAATTTCAGTGACATTATTTTGTGTTTGACGTTTATTTAAATCAAAGTGTCGTAGTTTGCGAAAAATGGATCAGAAAGAATTTTGTGTAATGCAAAATTGTTCGATTTATACTAACGAAGTCCAAATTTGAAGAAAATAGAGGGAAGGACTTTGTATAAATCGAACAATTTTGCGGTTACACTACACAAAATTCTTTCTGATTAATTTTTCGTAAATCACGGTACTTGATCAATTCAAATGAATGCCAAACACAGAGTAAGATATCTATCTCATTGAAACTGGTGGTGCCGTATTTTAAACTTTGCACGAACGTATCGAAAGAACTAGACATATATGTTTTTTATATATTCATTTTATGTAAATATAAATAAAATATAATATATATTTGATATAATTTTCTATAAATATATGTATGTAATTCTCATAATAATTTGAAATTAGAAAGTCACTCATATAAATGGACAATTACATATAATATACATATATATATATATGAATGATTTTTTACCTAATTTTAATTAATTACCTTAAAGAATTATTTTATAACAAGAAATAGTATGATTGCATTTTATTATGTGTCGTGTTTATATATTGTAAATGTTTTATTATATGTGAAAATGTTGTATATGTGTGTGCGTGTGACACGCTAAAGTTCACGTAATGTTCGCAATATCTCTCAATTTTATTCAACTTTAATTCCTTTTAAAATCCAGTAAATTTAATTTACTCTTTTCATACGTAGAATTTTAATATTTCGTCAAGACATTCGATATTAAATATTAAGATTGCTCAATTCGCAGTTCATTATCGTTTAAGGTTCGATTCCACTAACGTAAAATTAACTCTAATTAAGTTCAATTTGCTCTTTTTTTAATTCTAAGGATTATAATTTAACTTACTGTTTATTTTTTTTTTCTAATGACTGTTTCCACCAATGTAGATTAATTTTAATCTTGGTTCAACTTACTCTTCATTTAAAAAAATTTTTAAACTAGAGAAGGATAAAGTTGAACTAACAATAAGGTTAAAATTAAAATACATTGGTAGAAACAGATATTAGAAAAAAAATAAACAGTAAGTTAAATCAAGATTAAAAATTACATCAGTTGATTTTAATTAGCTTTGATCCAAGTCATTACAATCACTATAATTTTCAGATGAGGGTTAAATCTATAGCATAATTGGTCATCGTTCGTTAAAAGTAATATCTGTCGCTTGCAAAACCGTCAAATTGTATCAGAATTATAAGTGACTAAATACAAACGGTAACATTACATCAACAATTTCCTATATATACTCAACAATATATTTAACTATACAATATATGTTATATATTGCATTTACATTGTTGTGTGTGAAATTATAATATTGATATAATGTTACTGTTTTAGTTTATGTTCTACGGGTAAGTAAAATGTTCTAAGAGAAGAGTAAAGCGGATGTTCGGGTACATTCGTGAGTCAGGGTACTTTTCTCCAGGAGCTGCCATTAACGTTGATCGTTAATAGCAGAGCTACCCTCGTATATCTTCTTTGCCTCTTCTTTCTACTCCCTTCTTATCCTTCTCTCACATAATCCTCCTTGTCCTTTTTCTTTACCAGTCTAGATCCGTACCCTTACTTTGCGTCTCTTTCTCTTCTTTTGCACAACTCATGCAATTTTGTCTTCCAAGCGATTTCTCCCCTCCGCGGTATTAAAAAATTCAATATAATAAAAAAAGATGCTACTTTTCATGAGAAGTTTCACAGTGCGTAGTTTTGGTAAAAAAATTGTCTAGCTTCACACGTGTGTGTTGCAAAATCTGACGTAGATGTACAATAATTTTCTTCTATTATTTGTACTTTTTAAAATTTATAATAAAGAAGTCGTAGTGTTTTTTATTTAAAACTGTAATCGGTATCGCAATTTTATTTATCCACTACGTCGAGATGCGTATTCAAATTTATCCGAAACAATACAAATGTGATATGCATCTGGAAATTAGCATGCGCAATGCAGGTGCTTATACATACAAATATACTCTCTCTTGTATCTATATAAATCTATTTTTATCTACTTTAAATATATAATATCTCGAATCTATTATGTCTGTCTGTATCAAAGAAAAAAAAAAAAAAATGGTAAAATGCTTCTTTCCCATCGCCACCCTAAATGTGATTAGCTCGGGGAGTAACGATAGCGTAGCAATCGTTATCGCGAGGCGAGCAAGAAACGCGCGCTCTTGGGATGCTGCAAGGCGGGATGAAAACGTGTCCGATCGATCGACGCGCCCGGCGCTCACGAGCTCACGAGTGACCACGCGTGCGGCACGTCACAGCGCTTGGGGGGGGGGGGGGAGGGGGAGGGAGAGAGAGAGAGACGAAGTGCCTGGATGCTGGGGAGGCACCGAAAAGAGGTAGGCCTCGCGACGCTGCTAACGTCTTCGATCGCGAGACGATCATTCGCCATCCCTCATCCCTTCGTCTCTTTCTCTCGCTTCTGCTCTCTCCATTTCACCCTGCTGGATCGAGAACGCGAGAACGCGGGGCCGTAATCATAGCCGTGTGGTCCATGCGCGCGCGGAGAGAGAGAAAGGATGAGGGAGAAAGAGAGTGCGCGGCGCTTCGTTTCGCCGCATCCGCGAGGTCCAGATTCTGGAAACAGCCCCCCCGCGGAGAGGACGCTGCAGAGGTCTGGTACGACGAGTCCTCGTGCGCGAAGCGTTTAAAGATCGGGATTAACGTTGCGTATAATAAGTGACACCGTCGCGCGCTCGGCTACAAAAGTGGGCCCGGCGGCGTCGTATAGTCGCACCGCGGAACAACGAGACGACGTTCCTCGCGAGGGGTGTGTGCGAAAGGGCCGCGAGAGGCGTACAGAGAGGAGACAGTCGATCGATAAGCACCGAAAAGCGGAGCGGAAAGAGCGGCGGCACGAGTCCTCCGGCTGCGGAGCGCGGTCCGCAGAGAGAGAGAGAGAGAGAGAGAGAGAGAGAGCGCGATGCTGCGTGCGTGATCTCTCGCTGATGGTCATCGCAGCGACTTACGTCCATCGCTCTCACGCGATGTACGCGCGCACGCGTGCGTATCCACGCATATAGGCGGGATGGAGAGGCGCGCGATCTTCGTGCTTCGTAAAACGTCTCCAAAATTCGAAATACACTCGTCGGACGTTTCCACCCGAGTGCCAGGGTGGAAGGGACACACGGCTTTTCCCGTCTGCTGTCGCAACGGAAATTGACTCTGGGTGGTCTCGTAATTCCATGTGCGATCGAACACGAAGTGTAATTCCCGAGATATCCGGGTTCCCCCTCGGATACCTTTCGGACCGATCGTCGACGACGTACGGACACACGGTGTGCCCGAAATTCTCAGACGCAATAAATCCGTTTGATATACCATCAAGTGAGTGCACGGATAGACCTTCTCAATTGTGTGTGCTCCTGCAGATAATTAGCAAGAATTGTTATACACACACCGATACATCTTGAAGATTGATACGAAATTCGGATGGCAATGTGAAATGGAAGCGAGGAGGACTGTTCCATCATACCTGGTAATATGGCACTTGATACAACATATTAATCACTTTATAGCATACTATTGTTGAAATTTCCAGACCGTATATCTATATATACTATATATATATGTATATATGCATCACCACCGCATAAAATAAATTAATTTCGTTAAATTCACATATCAAAATCAATTTTAATAAACAAAGGAATTGAAAATGAACATATACCACGACGCTGGATAGATGTAGCGAAAATATAATGTATTTCGTAGAATCTTAAAACGAATTTTTTATTTTTTATTATTATTCGTAAACGATTCGGCCTTTAATATGACCATCATCAGTGATCAATTTTAATAAATAATCTTTATATGGTACTAACTAATTTTTTTTATTATTAATGGAGTTTTTCAGTGTCTCCAAAAATAATAAAATATATAAATGTGAAGCATACAAATGGAGGAATATAAAAGGCACGCGCAGAATTTGATCACTATCGAGCGTGACTCCATGTTGTTAAATAAATACGATATAAATTGATATTATTATTGTTCAAAACGTCTTGCGCGTGATATTGATCGCTAAAAATAAAACCGCAATAGACAACCATATTAAGAAAGAAAAAAAAGTAAATTTGATCTTTTTTTATATCTTTTTTTACATCTTTAGCTATAATATATATTTATATCAATTCAAGCAATAGAGGCAATTTCAGAGGATATATTTCATACAACTTAGCTAATGATAAGTATAATAAAATAAAAAGAAAAAAGGATATATAATAGCTTTATGTGTGTAAATATACATATAATACATATTTTAGAAAAATATTGTATACATTTTAAACATCTTTTAATATTATTTTGATGTTAAAAATATATATTTTTTAAATATATATATATATATACATATATATAATAAAACAATACCTAACATATATCTCATTACGTTACAATACTATCACATTTGATATCCTACAATAGTAAACAAATTATTCTCAGTTGTAATAATCGCTTATTGACTTCGACGTTATAATCGTTTAACTGGAGAATGACATAAAATTATTCTTTTATTAATTGTTAATAGAATCCTTTATTTTATTTTTTCCCACACGTTGCTCTTTTATACTCTGACCTGTATAAAAAAGGAACAAAGGGAAACACGTGTTTTCTACACGATCACAAACGACACGTGCAAGAAATCATTACGATCGAGAGGACATAACACTACACAGCGGCATTGACGTAACTTGTCTTAATTACGTTGCGACATTGTCTGCTCTGACTTTGTGACAATGTTCGTTATTCGAAAGGTTGTTGCTATTACAAACAGCATATATCATGAATTAATTCTTTAGCGTCGATCATTATGTACAAGAGGCGTTTGCATATAAATACGGGAATTTTGTGAATATTGATCAAAGGATCGATTTTGATAGCTCTTGACTCCTGGAAGTTGACACTTGGAGGCACGGGCTATGTTATTATTGAAACGAGGGTGCGATATAATCCGCGGAAATAACCATAAGCCAAGTTATCACTCGAATCCTCCGGAAGAGAGGGAAAGAGAGAGGGGCGAGATGTGGCTGAAGGAAAGACAGAGAGCAAAACGCTTTCCTCGATTGCTGTTAACGAGACACGAGATCAGACAGATCGTTGTTACTATATCCTGCGCGCAGTGTATTTTAGATCGCGTTGTGTCTTGGTGCCTCTGCAGATAGACAGTCTGTGTTGAAAGTTGAATTAATTAAGAGAGGAAAACAGAGAGTTTTGAATTAAGACGTCCTGAGTAAAATCATCGATATCATTTATCACTGCACACGGTTTTTTCATCAGGTAAAAAGTTTTTTAAAGAAAATATTATAAAATATTTATATAAGTAATATATATATTATTACTCTGGTTCTGCTTATGATTACGTTTCAAGACCGAAAAAAAGTTTCGAAACACGGTACGCAAAATCAGATATGTATATAAATTCACACGGAAATATTTAAAAGCACTAAAATCCGCTTTAGCCAAATACAGGATTTGTTTTATTTAATTAAAAAAATATTAATATGGTAAAATAGTAATATGGTATGAATAATGTAATACAGTATAATCGATTTGATTAAATATTTCAAGCTGTTATTCGTTCCCCCATGCATAAATTATATGTATCATTAATTCAAGTACAATATAGAAAGACACCAGAATTCTTTAGTTCTTCCTGTAATCTACCTCATATATAATTTCCATTTTTATGAATCTTTACTTTCGCAGTCGCGTATTTCCTGGTGTCCCCGTTTTCCACATTAGAACGGAATTTCTTTTTTCTCCTTAAGCGGTTTGATGAATCATGACATCAAGTATTTTGATCGAAGCTCTTTGGGATTAATGGTGGCATTCGAATGTGATTACATCCCGCGTCGCGAGAATTCTGCGACTGGCTGGCAAGCGCGGGCGTTCGATATACGATTCAATCGATATACCAAAACTGACAATAGCCGCTCCACTAATTTCACTTGAAAAGTGAATAAAAATCTCTCTCGATGGAGGATTCGACTGAATAGCACGGATGTGCATTCTCGAAAAAGTTTCGTTTGTTTCAAGCGACTCGTCGTTGTAAGAATCAGTAAAATAAAGGCGGGTTAAAGCGCGTTAAACCACTGCGCATTCTACGACAGTACTATGCTCTAACAACAGTAATTGTTCGCTGGAGAGAGAGAGAGAGAGAGAGAGAGAGAGGAGAGTACGTGTAGGCGAAATTGATCTGATAAAATGAATTGTTACTCCTTACGCAATTTTCGAGGCGTAGTTTCGACACAATCGGGCTCTGACTTTTATATATATTTTATATAAAATATATAAACAGTGTTTCTAAAAATATAAAGATAGTTTTTAAGCTTGTGTGGAATTGAAACTGAAGCGTTAAAGCTGAAACAAGTTGAAACAAAAGCAGAAGTTAAACTTGTAATTGAAGTTGAAGCTGGAGTTAAATATAAATTTGCAGCTTTTCATCCTTTGATTTTCCTATTTCTTAGAAAATTCACGGATCAGAAATTGAAAATATGTGATTAGTAAAGATAAACATGTTTATATGTTTCTCATCTCTCTCTCCCTCTCTCTCTCTCTCTCTCTCTTTCTCCTTCCCTCTTTCTCTCACCGTTTCTCTCTCTGTTTTGTGATTTTTTATAGCTAAAATGTATTTATATATGCATCAGCAATATTTATTTTTCATCTTTGAAGGATATTCTCTGAAATCGGGAAAGCTAAAAGATATTGTAATGGATGCAGAATAAATGGAAATGTATTTTGGTGTCGCTCGCTTTTAATAAAACGTTATAGCCATCGCCTCTGAAATACCGATGATGGCAGTGGACAGGCATAACTTCGTCCTCGCACACAAACCGGAAATCAAGGAATATCGAGAAATGAATTATTCCATTTCCGGCGTTCACGACTTCGTTTCATTAATTCGTTTTCTCTCGGACTTCTATAATCTCTGCTGTATCATTTATTATTTTGTTATGCGAATAACGGCATGTACGTAATATTTTTGAATTTTAGATAATGAATTTCAATGTGTAAATTTACAATACTGCGCTTGTATAATATATTATTACAAAAAATATATTCCCTATATACGGCATAATTGTAAAATCTAATCAAAATTTATGTAAATTTTCTATTAATTACGAAATTGGAAATAAGATGCATATTATAAAGACTAATATATTCAAATTTAATTTGAAATAATACCTAATAACCGAGACATTTTTGCTTTTTAATTAAGTATATTATGATGTTAAGGAAGTGTGCGATTATACTAATAAAAAATAAATGAAATAAACTCTATTAGCAATTTATTGTAATAAATGTCATACTTAAAATCCTGTATCGCACGAAAATTTACTCTTATTGATACGTCCTGATCCGTTAGATTTCTGAAAAAACAAATGCACGGGTCATTTCTTTATTTTATTCTATTTTAAACAAAATGTGATCATATTGTATAAAATATACAAGATGAGTGTATTATGTAGGTATATAATAAAATAAAATTGCAGTATGCATAGATACGCTCGTGTATATTCATGTATAAATCAAAATTTTTTTAAATATATATAATTATTGTTATTTATAAAATATATAAACTTGTATGCGTGATTTCAGTTTGGGAAATAATGGAGGACCGTAGCCAAGAAGGTCCGTGATATCAAAATTCATCTCGCTGCGCTCATCGTTGTAAATTTCTCACCGTGTCGCGTTAGCACTCTTGAAACGTACGTTTTCGACGTTCCTTCGGAATTCTTTCTAAATTCTAATTCTCGCATCAAGAAGCAGCTCGCAGAATCATGTCTGCTATCTTCGAAGAGCAGAATGCGCGATGTCGCGCGTGACCTTGTCGGGAATTATTAAATAGCCACTGTGTGGACGAAATTGCGAAGTAATGATCAACGACACGCGGCCGAGGCTGGCGACCACCATCGCGGGTTACAGTCAGGCGAATCGCACGTGTAATCGTCGGCATATGTCTGCACGTAACAACGGCAGTTTGTTACTTCGGATCATCCTGATTTGTTACTGCGTCACGGCGATATGCGGTTCCAAGACCAGCATGTTGTATGGAACTATTAAAGATATTCAGACGGTCCTACCGTCAAAACACTCACCTCACTATCCGCAAATAGGCTATTGCGATCTCGACACGGATTGCGACTGGTCCTGGAATGATACCCATGGTTTTAAGAAAGTCAAAGCGCAAGCCACTCAGTCAAGTACCTACCCGATCACCGACGCCGATAATTCTTCAAACGGTACGAAAACTTTGAGTAATTCTCTCCGTCATACGTTATTTTTCAAAAGAAAAATTACCATAAAGAGAAGAAAATCGAAGTATAAGAAATTAAAGTAAATATATTAAAGTTAAATGCGTTAATTTAATCCTAAGAACAGAAATTCATGACATCGAGAATTTGGTCTGTAAAATTAGAATCGAACTAAAATTAACGAAAATCCATTCTATAATCGTTTTAAAATTGAAATGTAATTACGATGGTATAGGAAAACTGTAAGAAAATTAAATAACGTTTCGTTCTCTCCTTTTAAGGCCACTTTCTGTGGTTCAACCAGATAGGAGACGTTCAAATATGGTCCAAATGGATTCCTCGTACGGGTCCGCGTTGCCGCCTCGAATTTTCACTTTATATGGTGGAAATGGAAAACGGATTCATAAACCTCGTTATACAAACTAACAACATGAGCTCCATCGCAGTGACAAAAAGCGGAAATAATACCTCCATGTACATACATATGAACACTTTTTACGATACTATAATATAAATTTTTGGAAAACAAGTCTAAAAATTATGCTTGAACGTTGTTTTAGGTGGAAGACAATGAGTTTTTCATTACGCGCGATCGGTCAATCCTATAAATTAATTTTAGAGTTCTATATACCCTATATTAATTCGAGCCTCGGTCTGGACAACCTTCGTTTCGTTAATTGCTTTCCAGGTAATTTAAAAAAATATTTTCAAATAATTAAGTTAATGGAATATTATGATTGTCGTGTTGTATCAATGATGCCAATACTTTAGTGACATTTGTAAATACGATGACCTTACTCTCTGTTTAATTTACATACCGCGTTCTTCATACAGGAATTAAGTTATTTAAGTGAAAAATAAAATATTTGTATTAGAAGACTTTTTAAGCATAAATAATCAATAATTGATTTTGAAAAAGAGATGTGTTATGTAATTATGAGGACAATCATAGTATTAAAAGAAATTAATGCAGCATATAAAATTATTTTTATAATTAAAGTGATAACTCTTTCGCATGTCTATATTTTAGAATCCACTGGATATTGTACTAAAGATATGTTTCGGTGTAGCAACGGTTCTTGCTTGAATAAGACCCGCATCTGCGATTTCACGGAAGATTGCGCCGATGGCGAGGATGAACTCGAGTGCGGTGCGTACGTCCTAAATTCACTTTATACATATTTTCTTGAATATCAAAACTCACGACAAAAATTCATTATGCTTCGTCTTTGAGATGTATAGGTTCATACAATTAGATATTTAAAATATTTCACAGATGAGATTCCAATGAACGCGAGGTGTAATTTCGAAGATGGTTGGTGCGGATGGACAAACGTTCCTGGAAGACCTCTAAATTGGACTCTTCATAGAGGTCCCACGCCGACCGAAAGAACTGGACCCAGTTATGATCATACTTATCACAATGAAACCGGTATATACATATACTTGAGATTAGATCAAGCGGCGAGAAGCGGAACATATATTCACAGTAAAAATAAATCGTCACTTATTTGACAGGAACGTACGCGTTTGTGAACATGGCTTCTAAATATACGCAAATCCTATATGGCAGTCGAGGCACCATCACAAGTTCTCTGTACAATCCGACTCCTCCTTACAGCAGCAACCCTAAAAGCCCTTATTATCGATCATGTCAAGTAATTATTTATCCAATGATATAATCTATCCTAAATTCTATATATATGAAAACATTTTATATGTATATAATGTATGCAGTGTTTCGAAAATCGTAATACAATCGAGAAGAAGGTAATCCACGTCTAAAAGTAAGTCGAAAACATAAAATAAAATTTTTTCATATAAGGCTTTGGTATTGGAAAAATTGACTTTAAATATTTGTTGGGTACTCTCGATTTAACAGATCTCGTTGTGGACTACTATTTTATGTTTGTGTTTATTGTATTGGGTAATCAAAAATACGCAGTAAAGTAGGATATTCTCTCTCACGCACAAATGAATTTTATTATTTAATAAGTTGTTGAAAATGTCCGAAAACAAAACTTTATACAAAAAAATTTATTCTTTGTTTTCGATTTATTTTTTCATAGAGAATCACCCCTTTCTGGTTGTATCATGATTTTCACATCCTGTATTTAATTCAGCATATATTAATAGGTAGTATATTAATAGATATATCTACATATATTAGAATTAGATATATGTGTATAAGTATAGATTAGGTATATACACTAATAATGTATTATTTAGATATAACATATGTTAATATATATATAATAGATATACATATATTAAATTTCTAAAAATAGAGGTATTGAATCGATGCCATTAATAGTATATGTATTCATAAAAAAACGGCATTAAATCAAAAGACCAAATAAGTCAAGTCATGAATTACAATAAACAAAATCAAAGCAACCTACTTTATCTAATATGAAAGAGAGGAGATTTTATTACTTAAAAAATTTTCTATCTGAGGTTAAAGCATTAATATTAATATTGTAATATTGTTTTAACAAATATATTATAAACGAACATTATTTTTAGATACGATTTTTCTATCATAAATATGGTCCACATGCCGCATCTCTTGGGCTCTTTTTGGTCCTAGTAAAACCATACGGTAATCATACCGAAAACTTGTGGTGGTCCTATGGAACCGATACCGATAATTGGCATAAGGAAGCTATTGCTCTACCTGATATAAAATATAGGTAAATATGAAACTTATGTAGCACATTAAGCAAACATTAAGCGTATACACGCATTTAACGTATAATAGAATTTAACTAATTTTTGTTTCGAAATAAAAAATTAAATTTTATTGATATGATACACACATCTACAGGTACCACTTGCAGTTTGAAGCATCCAAAGGGTATTCTGCAAAAAGTGATATAGCAATTGACGATATTTCTCTGAGTCCAGAATGTTTTGGCATTGGTATTAACATAATTTTAAACACTTCTTTATTATGTATTAACTATTTTTGGCTACTTACTATTCGTATATGAATGTTTCTTTCTACAGGAGTTCCGCAGGAAGTTGTAGGTGATTTTAATTATTACAAACCCGTTATCGAGTTCGAAAAGTTGCCACTGCAGCATCCAGATTTTGTAAATGAGACAGGTACATGCAGTTATGCATTTGTGTGATCAAATTTAATTGTACTTTTTAAATATTATTTATGAATATTTTGTAATGTGTTTATTTTATTTTATTATTACAGATGTAAATAAACACATTTTTATGCATCTTGTATTGTTTTTTTAACAGAAAAATATAAATATCTTTCAAAGCTTATCAGAAATATTATCAAATTATATCTTACATTATTTTTAGTTATCCGAATTACAACTTGCGGGGCTTCTGGCAACACTGGTCCTACAGACAAAAAATGTACTGAAAAATATAATAATACAAATGTAGAATTGTTCATACCGCCAACGACACAGGAGGAGGAAAAATCGGCCTTTAATTTGCATGGAGTCCAACGGTGGACTGCACCACGCGGTGAATACTACACGTTAGTAGATCCAGTCAGAAATATAGATTTACATAATATAGCGGACTTTCAAGACAGTTCATTAGCTTAATGATAATTAATACTAATTTAATCATGTGAGGAGGTAATTCAATTTTAGCAGAGAGATTATCAAATTAATATTTAATCGATAATTCGCAGGTGACTGAAAATTTTACTTATTCTGTGTCATAAACAACGTTTGTTATTAACTCTTTACAGAAATTGTAGAATTTGTAAAGAAAAAAATTAATTTTTTCCACGCATATTAAAAATATCTTTCTCTTTACAAGAAATTTAATCAAAAAGATTTGTTTTAAAATAATGATTTGTTAGAATATGATGATTTCACGAAGAAGCGTACATTTATAATAAATCAAAAATAGAGATAAGATTTAAATCTCGATAGCGGATCAATTTATGGTTGTACTCAGCTAATTAGAAAAATACTTATAAAATTATATTGAGATGTATGGAAATGACAAACCGAATGGTGAATCCATTTTAACACACCTGTCTAATTATAATATTGTTTTCAACAAACAGTTTAATCGCTATCGGAGCACGAGGAGGAAAGGGTTCAGGCGATACTGGCATCACGTTGGGTGCAATTGTTCGCGGTGTCATAGAACTCCAGAAGGGTGACCAGTTGTACTTCATGGTTGGTCAAGAGGGAGTGGATGCCTGTGCCAAAGTGAGTATTGCTGCTTGAAGAAGATTTACATGAAAAATAGAGATATAAAGTAAATATTTCTTCTATGCAAATTTATCATGAACAAAATTAAATGTAAGAACTGGAATATTAATGAACTTATTTTTATATTTTTAAGCTTCTTTACCTTACAACTTTCATTAATGTTTTTCCATACATTCCATTGTCTGATGAAATTGTTTTAACATTAATTTTTCCCCCTTTTGCAGAATATTTTAAAATCGATTTTTTTTAAACCTTGTATAATCTCGAAAAAAATGTCACTCTACATGCTCCGCATTTCTAGTTTTGCAAAGGTAAAACTTTCTTTGAGTTGCATTATAAATTATGAGATGATTTCTATTTGTTCATATTATTGCTTACAATAAATTAATACTATTAATCTTATCAAAATCAGAGCCTTGGTTTAAAAACAACTACCTGTGAATCGGAAATCGTAGTACCACAGCAGACAGCAACGAAAGTGCGAGAAGTGAAAAAGCTCCAATTTAAGAATCCTGGTGGCGGCGGCGGTGGTGCTACTGCCATTTTCACAGTAAATATTATATTCTCAGTAAAATAATGATTACAGCAATTTAGTAAAATAACAAAAAATATAAAATGCATTTCTTTTTATTATATCTGATTGTGATTTATACAGATCTTTTATATTAGAATCATAATACTATTTGCACAAAGAAAGTCTCACTTTAGTTTTCCACTAATTTCCTTCTCGTTATTATACATATACAAGTACGATGTAATTCCGATTACAGTTGAAAGCAAACGGCGATTTGGAGCCCATCTTAATTGCGGGTGGTGGTGGTGGTTTAGGATTAAATCCTTCTATGGACAATGGATTACAGCATGGACGCGGTTCCTTTCCCGTGGGTAGATTTTCATCTTTTCCGTCCAATTTTACAGATCGCAGGGGTAACTAGGTTTTTTCCTTAAAATGTATAATAAAAATATCTGAGTTACATTTTTATAAGAAGAATACAATTTGAAATAAAAATGCAAATTCAATTTCGGCTTTCAAGGTGGAGCCGGTGCTAGTTGGAATGGTACATGGCCTAATTTTCAACGGAAGGCTTGGGGAACGCCATTAATTTATGGAGGTAAAGGAGGTATCGGTTGTGAATCCAAAGATATAAGTTATGGTGATGGAGGCTTTGGCGGAGGTGGGGGCGGTTGTCAATCAGGTGGTGGTGGTGGAGGTTACATTGGTAAGAAGAAATATGCAATATTTTACAAAGTGATTCCGATGTCATCATAAAAGCCTCTCTAATATATTTAAATCTATAATATTTGCATATTATTATAAACATATTACGAAACTACAATTGAGAAAAATACCAAAATTAAGACAAGAAAACAAAAAATACTGATTAAAATCAATCTTGATTTATACATATAAATAATGATCTCTATCAGCTAGTGCTGATGCAAAAGTAACTATAGAAATAACCAAATAACTATGCCTTTTTTAGGTGGAAATCCTGGAAAGAATGATGGAAGTGGTGAGGGTGGTTATTCATACGCCAGTCCGAAGCTCACCAATATTTATTTCAAAGCTGCAGCTCATTCTGGCCAAGGCGAAGTCTTCGTTATACCCGCGATCAGCGGTTGCGGTTGCGATTATCGATGTGTTGCGCTAGATGAGTATTTAAGCGAGACCAAGTGTCTGTGTCCTCAGGGTTGGTTGCTGAGTAACGACTCCAAATCCTGCATTAGTAAGCACGTTCACGATGACGTATCATTGCTCTCGTTATTACACGCAAATATGAAATAAAATTACGTTGAATTTTAGTGGCTGACGATTCCAAGGATAGTCATCAAACGTGGTACATAATCCAACTTATGATTGTAATCATTTGCTTCCTCACTGTTACTGGAGTTTGTTTAATAATTTGTAAGTATACAAAAACTTTGAGTTCTATAACACATCAGATTAAATGATATAAAACGTTGATTTCGATGTTCCATATTTGTTTCTCTTGCATATTTTATATGCATATATTATCCAACAGATAAACGATATCGAAAACAAAAAGCGCTTACCCATCGCCGCCAAGTGATGTTTGGCAATGGTACTGAATTAGCTGCATTGCGTCCAGGACATCAGTCGGACACAATAATGACCGAATACAACCCCAACTACGAGTTTGCTGGCAATCTCTATAGCTTGAAGGATTTATCGCAAATACCTCGCGATTGTATTGATTTAGTAAAGTTAGTACGAATACAGTTATTATTAGTATAATACCAAGATTAATTAGCATATTAATTAGTTAAATTTACTAAAACTGCTTCTCTTTTAGGAGACGTAGTCGATTTTTATTATTGTCATTGAATGTCAAGAAGAAAGAACAATTTTTATCGACTATATCTCCTGAAAGAAAAGCACTCAGCCTTAAATAATTATACAGATTGAATTTTTTTATCTTCTCAATGTTTATAATTAGAATATCAATAAAATATTTTCCTAACGTTTATATATACATATATGTATAAAAATTATGTATATATATATATATGTATAAAAATCTATAGATTTTCTAAGAATTCGAACGTAAAAAAATAAAACAAAAGCTTAATTTTTTTTTAATTGCGTGAAATAAAATAAGAGAATGATCGATTATATTTTTAATGTAGACCTGTCGGCCAAGGCGCCTTTGGCGAAGTTTACCAGGGCGTTTACAAATACAGAGGTGACGAACACCCTGTCGCCGTCAAAACGCTACCATCTTTATCCACGACGCAAGCCGAAGCTGATTTCATGATGGAGGCATTAATAATGAGCAAATTTAATCACCCGAATATAGTGCACTTTATCGGCGTCTCTTTCGATAAACATCCGAGATACATCGTTCTCGAATTATTAGCTGGAGGTGATCTTAAGAATTTTCTACGTGAAGAACGGCCTCGATCAGTGAGTATTAATAGAAAACGTTATAACATTATAATTCAAGAGAAAAGCGAGATTAAAATATGTATATTGCACTATATTCTTAATTTTCATCTACTTTAAAGTAAATGTGGATAGTAGTTTTTTCAAATATTTTTAATGTCTGCATTTTTTCTTTGATTTTACAGGACCGACCTACATCACTGACAATGCTAGATCTTGTTATGTGCGGTTATGATGTCGCGAACGGCTGTAAATATATGGAGGAATCGCGTTTTATACACCGAGATATTGCCGCTAGGAATTGTTTGTTGACAACTAAAGCACCGGGACGTACCGTTAAAATTGCAGACTTTGGCATGGCCAGGGACATTTATCGAAGTGATTATTATAAAAAAGGTGGCAAGGCGATGCTACCTATAAAGTGGATGCCACCCGAAAGTTTCTTGGACGGCATATTCACTACAAAAACCGATGTCTGGTGAGACTTACAATTAGTATTTCATATTTACTAAAAAAAACGTGCCATCCCATACAATCTTCTTTTTCAAAAATACGCACGTTTTTTTATTTCTATGTAATTTAGTTTCATTGATAATTCAAATTCTATCGATGGAAAAACCTGTCACATATTAATGTAAATTATAATATAAAAAAGAAGTAAAGTCTATAACGTTCTTATAATATAATATGATTTTTAGGGCCTTTGGCGTGCTCCTGTGGGAAATTATGTCATTTGGATATATGCCCTACACCGGGTGTGCAAATCGTGAAGTGATGACGATGGTACAGTACGGTGGTCGTCTTGAGAAACCCGCGGGATGCCCAGATCCTATATATGGAATCATGACGCGGTGCTGGCTTCCGCAGCCTGACGACAGGCCAAGTTTCTCTACTATTGCTGAAAGAATCGGTTATTGTTTGCAAGTAAGAGCGCAATACGAATTACAACTATATACACTGCTTCTATTATATTTTATATATCTTTTGTATGAAATTATTCTTATTATTTAATCTAAATATTATGTAAAGCAATATATAATCTATGAATCAATATTTTTTTTTACAAAGGATCCTGATGTAACGAATCATCCCATGCCTAATTTCGACATATTACCAATCTGCGATCGTGAAATAACGGTTATGAGACCGGATCCAGAAGCAGAATGCATTAATATGCGGTCTAATGTCAGTACAGTTTTAAAATGAAGTATGAAAAGATTATATTTTGTTCAACGTGTAAAAAGTGAACTTTAAACTTGTTTTATGTCTATCGACAGTCGGATGGTGGTTACATACAACCGAGGGTCACCAATCCGCGATCCGTTGCATATCGTGTGAATCAAGCTATGGGTGGAATCGCCTACGATTCTGAAAATGAAAAATCGATTGAGGATTGCAAATTGTACAGCGAGTCTTACACGAGATCAACGGGATGTCAACAAGGAATCAATTGCAACACCTATAATGACTCTGGTATGGATTTTGACCAAATTTACAATAGTGACAACGATCACGATGAAGAAGATCTTGATGACGATGTGATCGAAAATTGTAAGGTACGTATTTGGAAATTTTAGAAAATTTATCATTAATTGTATTTAATCGTTATTCTTATTGGATTAATTATATTATCTTATTTCAATTATTATATATTCTATCAGAATTCTTCTTTCTTGTATTAAAATAAATTATATAGCCATATAATATGGCTACATTAGAAGTTAAAATAAACATGGAGCGACGTGTAAAAAATAAACCTATTTGAATAAGGATCTCACAATTATAGTAAAAAATATTTTATAACAATTCAAAACTATTTTAATGTTACATTTTATTTTACAATTGCAGTTAAATTATTTTATATACTATATATATATATATTATTTGTACGATTTTTATAGGACAAATATAGGATCGACCAATTGGATCACCAAGAAAGCAGGGCAATACATCGAACTAGTGTCATCGAAAACCACGATAACGTAGACAATGGCAACAACCGTCCAGAGGATGAATGTCATATGACTGCCAACATCGATAGCGCAATAACAGATCGCAGAAACGGTAATGAGAGCACAACGACTACCGACACCAATTCCGACTCTCTGATAGTGCAATCCTCGGACACTCCGCCCGATACAATAACGAACTCATCACCCAACACGCGCTCTTGTTCGCCAAGTCGTGTCATCGGCCTCAACGCCAACGTTAGTAATGTGAACGGTATAGTGAAGAAGAACACCCTGAAGGCAACTCTGAGTCTGGACCCGAGCGCGCTCTGCAGAGGCACCATCCCCTACGAGAAGATCACAACGCGAACGCAACGCTCGAGTACGCCGGGCAGTATGGAACTAAGGAAGGTAACTTGACCTCCCCCCTACATTCGGCGTCCTGCAAAGTTTCCATCTGTACATGATCGTGGTCCTTAATCGAAGGTACTTAACACTAAAACGCAATTTGTCCACCGATAAACTCGAACATTTACGATCAAGGGGTTTCCCGTGAAATTTGACGGCAAAAATATGACGGCTTATAAATCTGCAAAAGATATATACAAGTAGATATAATATAAAAAATAATATTTCGAAAAATAAAAAATGAAGAATAGAATTGTAGTATGGTATATCAATATATGTACGTATTTTATATATTTTTGCGCGTTTTCAGATGCAAACTCCTCGATTGCGAATTAACAAGACGTCTTTTTGAGATTTCAAATATTTTAGAAGATTCTCTGAACTACTACTTCCCAGTAAATTCAGAAATAGAGGAAGGCATTAATTGATTATGGTTTTTCTTGCATTACTATTGAAATGCAATTTTTACGATGTAATACTCTCTATTTTACATCTTCATTTTTGCAATGAAGGACTCCCTGGGTCACGAGCTGCCAAGGGAGGAAGAGTGTTCCTGCTGAGATTTGTCCGAGGGGGGTTGACGAGGCTGCCCGGCCGCGTTCGGCTGCAACGTTGCTCGCCGATTGCAGCTGCAACGATCGGCCACAACGACTGCGATTATGAGGAACACGCAGCTCGTAGAACTCTCCTCGTCTCCGTGGACTCAGGACAACGAATACTCGCGTCGTTACTATTCCGAGGAAACTCTCTTGTGAATTGGAATCGGGGAAAACCGCGAATTTCTCTTCACAGGCGACTTTTTTTGATGCGCGCCGAATACTGGTTTCCATAAGAAAGACACGCGATTATCGTAAGTCGGAAGAAGAGAGATTGTTACAATGAATGCAAAACAAGCGAGTTATGTATGTACATACGGAGGAGACGAAAAATACAAAATACGTAAACATGTATTCGATATGTTACATATATACATACACATACAACTACATATATACTTTGCAAGGTGATCTCATCAAGTAAACTTCCTAATTGCGTGATAGCGATGGGACAGGAATTTGTAAAATTATTGCGAGTCACTGATCGTTAACGTGGACCTTCGAATTAGAGTGATATATAGCTCGTAAAGTCAACGTTAAAAACGTGGATGCGTACTTGGAAATTACAGATTGGGAAAAATGTTTCTGTGGTGTACATATATTTGACATTTACGAGTCTAAGAAATGCGAGTAGTCTTGTCTTCGACATAAAGTAAATCCCTGGTTGAAGACAGTACAGCCGTATTGTCCTATATATCTAAACGCTTAAGGGAATCAATACGGATACAAAGGGTACTATGGCTGTCAAGTAAAATGTTACACTGTAATATCGATGTAAAAAATCTCCGTAGGCTGATCGTCTTATCTCGTGACTCTCTCTAACCAAAGAGGCGACGATCCATGAACTTGATTCTCATTGATGCACCATCACTACCGTAAAGTGGACAGCGATAAATGCGTCTTAGGAAATAGAAAGGCGGGGGAGAAGAAAGGAAATAAAAAGAGCACGAGCCCTTTTTTATTTTTCTTACAACGACGACGTATTTTACGTGCGCGTAGCGTATGAGAGTCAGCCTATGTATCTGTACGTGAAACGTAATAAAGGCGTGTTTATGGAAGGTAGTGTATATTACTACTTCATAAACTTTTTCCTCCGATGGTTATGAAGTTATTTAGAATCTCGATCATAAACTCAATAATACTTATAAATTTCAAGCACTTAAAGGAAATTCTTCAATGTCTCATACAATAGTTTCTTTCAAAAAAAATAATTGGCTTCGTTTCTTTATAGCTTTTAGGTCCAGTTTTACAACTCACGGTTAACTCTTAAGCGAGATTCAACTTATTTCTCATCTCTTTCCAATTTTTAAATTAGGAAAAGATAAGAAATAAGTTAAACTTCGGTGAAGAATTAATTATGAGTTATGAAACTGAACCTTATATGTCTAAATTCTACTATAAGTAAGACTCGTAGTAACATATTCTCGTAAGACTTGTAAGAGCTTTTAAGTGCTGATACCTTTATACAATACCTTTACAGACAGTTTCGTACTACCTATAAGATTTACAAGAAATCGTAGATATTTGTTAACAATTGTATGTTTTACGATACATACGCATAAAATTAGAATCTAGTTATAAATTCTTACAAATTTTACGAGAATAAGTTCTTACGATTCTTAGAATCTCTGCTTAGAATTGACCCATTAATTTACCTAGCATGTAAACCAATCGAAAGTGGCGTACCATTTATGGTCTAATTGAAGGGCAAGTTGGCGTTACATTGTTGGCTCTCCTTTCCTTCACGTTTTGAGCATCATTAATTTTCTGGTGTCAACGTATTCTCAGGTACATTTGCATCGTGCATCGCGCTGGCAACTAGATCTCTGCGCTGGACACTAACATTTTGTCACATCTTGGAAAGCTTCACAGTTTTCTCAGTAATGTCGGCGGCGCAGCGGCTATATATACGCTCGTGCACGAGTATGCGGAGTAAATAAGCACAGCATAAACGACAGTACAGTGTCAGACTAAGCGTGCATATGAGAGCACGTAGCGAAGGAAAGAGGGTGACAGTCGCGATTCGCGTTGGATGACAATTCGCGCATGGAACTCCGGCGTCGTATGCATCCCGATCATATCGTGTTTGTCCTCGCTTTGTGTCCCTCGTCACTCCGTAATCCGGGACGATGTTGAATTATTCGTATTATTACGTGAAAACTATCGTCGAAGAAGGTCGTCCGCCAAAAACGTATAAATTTGCGAAAGGGTAAGCCGTCTCACGCTCTAACTCCTGTGATAAGTTTTAAGCTTGCTTGCGATACAGGATGAGACGAGAACATGCGAAACGTCAACGTGAAACATTGATTCTCTAACATTGATTCTATCACTATGCTTGAGAAAGATTATTTAATATTTTATTTAATTGTAAATTTTTTATTTTTTTTTAAATTGTAAATATTATACCCTCCCTACTTCCTTGGACATTAGTTAAATTTACAAAATTGATGAGTCAATTAAGAACACAAAAATGAAAATAACAAATTTAATGGAACTTATAAAGCAAACATTTGCAGAGCAGTAATTTAGTAATTTAAGAAAAATAATCAACACTTGGTCTTTTAAATCTTTATTTGGCAGTTATATTTCAATTAATTAACAACAATTTATATGTTCTGACACTTGTCTCATATCAATTTATTGAAAAGCAGATTGGTATTGGTTTTTTTAATGCTTTTGAGGCTTGCACGGGTACTTTCTATACAGAAGTTATGCGTTTCGTGAGTTATCTACATGTCCAGATCCATTATTAGAATGCCAACGTTTCGTAAATGTTGCAGTTCACTTCATCATCAGAGCGAGAAGCAGCTGACTTATAATGTATAATATATCAGGCTAATATTACATTTGTTTGTTTTTGTTAGACAGATTTTTACGACAAATTTTTCAAATCTTGTTATAAGAAAAAGAGATCTGAGAATCTTTTGCAGCCAATTAACATTTTCAAAAAATTTGTCGGATGACAAATGTAATATTTACAAAATGTTAGTATTCTAATAACGAATCTATAGATACGGAGATAATCCACAAAATACATGCATTGGGAAAAATAAATCTTAATTTCAGAGAAATATTTCTTTGCTCGAATTAAAAAAAAAATTATCTCTTTGGATTAATGAAAATTTCTTTATAAAATTAAGATATTTTTTTCAAGTAAAAAATATCCTTAAAAAATTTTTGAAGATTACTTTCATTGATCCAAAAAAATAATTTTTTTGAATTCGGGCAAAGAAATATTTTTCTGAAATTAAGATATTTTTTCATGCACTTTTACACTAAAGAAAGACAAAAACAAATTTTTGCTCAGATATCCTGTACAAGCAACCAAAGACGCGTGGTCGACATTAGGTCGCTACAATCTTCTGTCACGTTCATTACGAGGAGGCCTCTCTGGTTCCGGCGATGTGCACCATCCTGCCAATACCACTTTTAAGGTTTGTTATGTTTCCTGGCTCATTGAACGACAGTGATCATTTCGCGCGAATCAAACACGTTTAACAACCAAAACTCGTTGTGCATCATTCAAAATTTCTTAATCGCACGTCTTCGCGGTAAAAGGGGAAGATTTTTTTCGGATGTATCATTGGCACATCGCCAATTTCATTTTTAAATGTAAAACACGATCCCTCTCATACGCGCGAACTACGATGCGTATAGTCGACATATTTTTAGGCTCGCAACATCTAACATTCTGCCCTCATACTCGCGGTGTCTGCACAACGCTTTAAAATGTTTCGCAATCCTTTGGAAATTGCGATTCTTATCGCAAAAGAAAAAAATTGTGAAATCTCTTGTAAAGCTAAAAGTTAATTTTTTTACAACAGTAATATTTCAATTAAATAAAGGATTAAATTAAAAAATTATAAAATATTTCAAATTTAAGACTTTTTCTTTTAATCTTATCCAAAGTTTAAAGTCTCAAAGCTGTATTACTGAAGTTTAATTACCTTACGAAGGTATTTATTAAAATAACTTTTAAATTCATTTTTATTAAAAGTTAGGCATTAGGCACTCAAAAATTAAATTTCAAAAAAGCCCATGAAATAGAAATTAAGTTATATGTAACTAATAAATTAAAAGTATTTGCAATAGCAATCTTTAATATTAAAAAATTCAGATTAGAAATAAGATGAATGTTCGAAAAGATAAATGTACATTTCATTTATTGTCATTAATAGTTTCGTTATTTAAACGTTGATTCATGTCTGTTATTGGTTTGATGCCAGAATATCTTTATCTGAAGCCAAGGATTGTTCATTCTCGATTCTCACTGACAATGAAACTGACTAACACGCGTGATGTTAATTAAATTAGTACCTAGCTTGCTTTACTCTTCTCACTGATAACAATTATCAATTGGTTTACAAAACGACTATGAAACGCTCAAAATATACATCGTCGATCTGATGTGGCGAAAAAGAAACGTCTGAGCTGTTCTCATAACATAATGACTCATGTAGCTTCTTCAAAATTCCCAAAATAGCTTGTACCATATTAGTCGGTCGAAAACGTGCTTCATGTGGCTTCAACTTAAAATTTACTTAATCTTGTAAGCTCTCAACGTTACTAAATCATTACAAGTTTTATCTATTGCACTCATAAGTTAATTCATCCGTTTTAAAATTAAAGTGAGGTAATCTATTGATGATTTTTTCGAGCATATTTAAATATATATTATAAATAAATATTAAATCCATTTTTAATAAAATCATTTTTTAATTAAAAATATTCTTAAATAATTAAGAAATGATAATTTTTTATCCGATATATAATATGCGATATCTTATACATATGTATGATACATACAATACGATTGATATCACTGTCCTTTCATATTTGTATAAAAAAAATTCATATAATATTATGGCGGAGTGATAGAGAACCGGTTCACAAATTGTACTTTCCTTTTTGGCACTGTTTACGGGAATCCCTTATAAGGAAAAGCGGTTCAATATGCAATGCACGTGTAAACAAGTGACCCGTATATTGGTGCCGCGTCAGCTCGCGACACAGCTCGAGTGGAGGTGGGAAGGGACAGTTGGTTCCGAAACAGAGCGAATCTAACCGGATATCCCAGCCAGTGTATCATGTACCACACGCTCGTCAGCATCCATTTCGGTACGACCGCGTGCGGTGCAGAATCGGTATCATTCGGTGCCGTCACCTGCAACCAGGTTTTCGAATTGCGCTCCGGATTGCGCAAAAAAAAAAACCATTAACACATTTCGCGATACGGCGATTCGCAAAACGCTCACAATATTGATTCTGTTACACAAACAGACTTAATTATAAGGGTAATTATAGGCAATGCGGTTGTGAATTGTGGTATTATGGAATTTTCCAAAGATAAAATTTATATAATAAAAAATAATTGTACAACGTTTTATTCGCAATTAATTTAATGTGCAATTATTATAATGTGCAATATTCTAATGGGTAGTTATTCTAACACATTTTATATTTGTATAATAATCACATATTTGATATATTAATTAAGAAGACACTGCAATATTACGCAACACATATAACGACCGTTGCAAAATAACAGCAATAATTAGTTCAATAATAATTGCTGTAAATTAGATAATGAAAACTAATTTATATTAAATAAGAATGTCCATATTTATATATCATCACCTCTGTGCACGATCATTTTATTTTGTGAAATAATTTCCGGTTAAACGATTCTAATTTAACTGCGACATAGCAGTAATTGCTAAACGAGTACATTATATTATACTATATATCTAAACATTCTAAACGATCAGATAAGAGATTAAGTTCAGCTTTAATGCGACACAGTAACCATGACACGCACGAGGGTGTGCCTTTGGATCGATAAAAGGTTCGGCACGGTGCCACGATTTTAATAGCGCTGAAAAAGGGTGCAGCTTTTAGATTATCGCAATAAATAAAGAATTATTATTTAAAAGTTAAGAAAAAACGAGGGATCGCCTAGAAGTGTTTCTTTTTTTAAATTCTCTTCTGTGCGTCTTAATTACTTTAACTGCTATAACATAAATGTGTATAAAGTTTAGTCCTGGAAAATAATTCACAGGATTGAAAGGGTAGACTGTACTTGATAAAATATAAAATGATAAAAATGTTCAACAACATAAATCGAAAAATCAATTCTGTCAGAACTAAAAACAATTCTGTTTTGATAAAGCCGGTGATTTGTTGTATATTTACACACATGCATGTCTTTTCTTACATACATTGATTCTTATTGTCAATTTACATATAAAAGCATTAAAAAGTAAACTCATGAAAAAATTATTACTTCACAAATTATTTTCTATCGGAATACAGTGAGAATAAAATTCTTTCTTAAATATCAAATCGCGCTCTACAATTTCTCAGACAGCTTAGAATATTTATGATAAATATTTATTACTGTTTATATATATGTATATATATATTTTTCTGAAATATTTATATAAATGTCTTATATATATTTTATATAAAGCTTCACTCAAAACATTAAAATATGGATTAAATATTTTATGTAATGTTTATAACAAATATAAATAAATATTTTTAATAAATATTTTTTATTTAGATATAATGTCTTATTATTTTTTAAGTATTTTCAAATCGTTTACTATAACATTTACAATCAATATTTCATAATATTATATTTGTAATAAATGTTTATAATTTGCACAATTTAAGATTTACAAATATTTTATAAATATTTTATAAATATTGTGCGCTGTCCGGGTCTGCGTTCCAGCAAGTCTTTTCATACACTTTCCAGTATATTTATTTACTTTACAACATAATAAATGTCTGCGTATTCACAGACATTGAACATCTGTTTTGTAATGGATTTACGTCGACGTGACGTCATGATCATCATCGTTGTATGAACTATGCCGTGCATGATTTCAAATGGTAATAAAAGCTAAAACTGGTAACCCAAATGCATCTGAGCTGGCATATGTACGAATATACATGACTGCGGTACCGATGGCAAAATGCAATACACATATTGTTTGCAACAACAATCATTGTCGCGATAGCTAGCGCTGTGTCGTAACTCAATAATTCTGGCTCCGCGCCAATAAAGTCGACCGTGACGTAGTAGAGAACGGTTTCCACGAAACGCGATAGATCCAAATTCCTCCAGGTGATTGTAAGAGCTGATAAAGATATGGTCCGATACTCGCAAATTGCATTATTTCGCGCCGAGTTATTAAGTGATATCACGACGATCCCGGATTCTCCTCTTAATTATTGTATTTACAAATCGACAAAATTGCGTGTTTATTATAATTGCGTGGGATTACAGACAATTGTCGGGATCGATTGTCGGCACGCAAACGTCATTACAATAGAAATCATCGACAGACGGAACTTCTTTTTAAGATTCGAGCGATACTATCGATGTATGTAATACATACAGTGTACAGATCTTCAGAAACTGTTTGGCAGTCGTCCTAAAAATCAATCAGTAGTGCGTTGTAGACATCTGGTGTAAGTTAAACATCCAATAGATGTTCAATAAATATTTTGAAACAATGTAAAGTTTATTGCATCGTTTTAAATAGAAGCAAGGTGAAGAGAATTCTAGATAAAAGTTTATATAAAGACAATTGATTTCCAAATAAATTATATTGTGAATTAAATTATTGTGATCGTCAATGGTCGTGTGTGTCTTAATTTTAAGAAATTTCATACATAAGATAGATAGGGAATCTCCCCAAATTTTCCAAATTATACAAATAATATAATATGTTCTATATGAATTAAAATAAAAAAAAATATTATGCTAACTTAGGTCTTCAAATGTTTTGTTAAAAGTTATAACAAAAATATAAATATATATGAAACAATTTTATCTATAAATTTACATTTCAAAGTGTTGTCCGCAAATATTAATACAACCTTGACATTGATGTAATTTTAAATTTATCCGCACCTTTTTTGGCGTGGAGATAGAAAGATTTCCTTCATCTTTCGTAAAAAAAATGGTAAATTCAAATTAAATTCAGATAAAGCATTTACCTTGAAGCATTTTAGGACCAGTGTCTGTTTAATATTTTTTCTCTTCTGGTTTATAGAATATGCTGTTGAAATTTACGAAAAATCCGGAGATACTCTGTATAACTGGAGTGTCCAATTTAATTTGAATTATACATTTTTTTTATTTATATTTTTTAAATGCTAATCAACATTAATTATTTCAGTGATTGATCTATAATTTGGAAAATAAGTATGATATATATAACAAATCTAACAAATTAATTATTGTTATTAATGCACTACATTTATTAAATGTATTAAATTAATATTAAATAAGGGTTAATAGTTTCCCATCAAAAGATACCTGTGTTAAAAGAAATAAAGTCTTTTTTTTTTTTCGTTCTGCATATATGATTCTACTCACAATCAGAAGTGATATACAATACGATCATTCAGAAAGATAATCCACCATATCAACGACGATTAACCTTCCTACACTTCTACAGTCATAACTCGCGCAATTTGATAAGAATCGGCGTCATATTGCGATACTGACAATAGCAGTGCGCGACACTGACAATAGCGGTGCTTTTTTATTTTTATCTCAAAGAGTCCTCGAGTGTGGACGAAGTTTAGTGTCTTGCCTTCTGCCGCTCCGCGCGATACTTTGACAATAGTAGTGCAGAAAAAGTGAGGTTAACCAGTGGAAACGAAGCTTCCACGTTGACGTTCTGTCAAGAAGACACGTGGTGGATGGAATAAATTGGACTCTACCGATCGAAGCTCCGATAGCTCGCAGATCTCACATCGGGATAAGAGTTTTCAAGTGTAACGAAAATGAATTCGTTCGGATGGAACCGAGAAATATTCGAGCCGGAATTCGTCCGACAGGAAACAAAGAAGGTCGAGGTGAGTATATATATATATATATGACATTGTATGACATACCTTACGTATTTCAAGAACTTTGAATCAACTTGTACAGCAGGTGACAGTTGCAAAATCACAATAACTTAATTCCGAGTGGTCTTGCTAATTAGAAGTCGTAAGGATCACAATTGACAATGTATACGCGTCGTTTTAAATCACGCGCATGCTAGATCGGGCTTTCAAAATGGCGGCGGACTCGAGAAGAGCGTAAACCATTGGCTAAATTTACGGATGACAACCAATCCGCGTTTACGGTCGTTACATTCGACGAGTAGGTCTGTTCTCTCTGTTACGCCGGCACTAAAACTGCACTAAAAGTTTTCCCTCTCGTTTTCTCGCCCGGACGTCGAACGTGTGTCTATTTCACATCCAAGTTCCAAAAGTGTACACTCTAGTTCAGCCTGCAGAGAACATAGGCGAGAATTCGAAAGCCGCCACTGAAAGGTGAGCGCGGGTGCCTTTCCATCGAGCCAATCAAGGACCTCAAGGTCATTCCGAGACGAGAGTCGTATACTGGCGTCGTAGGCACCTGCGGCGCGTAAAGAGCCATGGTTGTCCTCGTGGGTGAACCCGGTGTAGAATCTGTCAGGTCGTAACGGTTTCTCGCGTCGGAGTATCTTCCTGCGCTTCGTAATCCGTGCCAGTTGGAACGTCGACGGATATCGAAGCGCGTTCGAGTTTTTTGTTTTTTTTTTTTTTTCTTACACGACATCGGGAGTTCGAGCTGCGTCGTTCGCTCGAACGTTCGGCGTTTCCGAAATCATTTTTGGGATTTAATGTGGATCTGGGCGTAGCCGAGAAGAGAAAGAGAGGAAAGCGGAGAGTGCGATGAGCTACTACGGCGGTTACGGCGACGGAGGTGGCGCGGGCGCCGAGGAGGACATGCTCGTTAAAACGGCGGTCGAGATCAAGCGGTTTCTACCGTCGCTCTTCAACATCAAAGTGGTACGCTTATTTGTCTCGTAATCAGAGGCAAAGAGCCGGGCAGCCGGATGAGTCATGGAGCTCGTGGACTCCGTTTCCTTTTTACTAATAGATAAATCTCTCTTCGAATTCGTCGTTGAAATAAATTGTTCATTGCCCGATGTTATACAAATTATAGAGATAAATTTTAATTAAATAATTATGGTTATAAAATTTATATAATTTTATTAATTATTATAAAATTATTTTTATAACAGATACAATATTTTTGAATTAAATAAAGTTGATTAAAAAATAATTAAAGTCTTTAAAAATAAATATAGTCTCTTTGGATACACAGTTTAACAATATTAACAAAAATTTAAGCATAAATAAAGAGATGCTTAATTATTTAATAATTAATTAAATTGCGTTTTTCAAAAGTGTTTGAAAGTATTTATAATAATTATCTACGTTAATTTATTAAGAACATTTCTATTTTACTTTCTGAATAATTAGAAATAGTAGTTTTTCTAATTTGGGATTCTATCAAATTGTTTCTCATGTAAATAGTTAAGAATTATTTTTGTTGTATTTTACTACAAAAGCACAACTTAATATATAAATCTAAATAAAAGCTTGACTAAACATCTTCACATAAAATCATGTAACTTGTGCACAGCATATTGGAATAAAATATCGTAACACCGAGAAAAGCGCATGATTGATCAATTTTTCTCATTTAATGTCTCCTATTTTTCCCGCTCCAGAAATTCATATTGAAAAATCTATGATACATTAATCTTGATCCTTCAGTCTTTCACACAATGTGAAAACTCACTTTAATTTAACATCACACATAATTTTTCACGTCTTTTGTAACGTGCATCGCATGCAAGGTATTCTAGCGACACTGGTGGTGATGGCAATAGTGATGACGACATTGTACGAGAAATGTGTAACTGATACCTACAATGCATTCTTGCATGATACGTATTCATTCATAGAAAAAAAAAAAAAGTGCGTCATAGTATGCGTCAATATAATGGTATTCGTGTCCTGTTTTTACAAAAACATATAAATTATTTGAATTCGAACTTTGAAAATGTTGTTCACGTATTGAAGAAGAAACAATAACGACGATGAACAATGAAATAGAACACAAACACAATAATTAAACATAATTTTTAAATCATTAGGTAAAACATTAAATAATTAAATGCACAAATAAATTGCATAATAAATGATTTACTAAATTAATTTCGTTGGAATTACTTTTTTACTTATTGTTTATAACTTAAAATGTAATTTTTCAGTTTATCATCACGCCATTGAGAATCTTTCAATTCGATAACTTTTTGTGTATCACACACACACAATTTATGATGTATATTTAAATTAATTATTAGCAATATACACGGTACAAGTTGAAAATAAATAGATCGGAACGCTTTCCTTTTCGATTGCTGAATTCGCAAAAATTGTTCAGAATGTTTAGCGCACTTTGCATTTCATTTCATATAGCTGTCTACTCTTGTTAAGTTCGACTACCAGATATTTTAATATTTTCAGGAGCAGTATATAAAAAATAGTTATATACAAATTTATAAGAGAAAATAAAAGAAATGTAATTTGACGCAGACGTTTATCATATTATTATATGGACATAGATATTTATTTGATAATTTTGCTTTATTGTAATGCATCTCTGCATTATACCGTGTATTAATTTGTTATCTCTTCACGTACATGCAGCTGTTCGCATATCTTTATTAGTAGTATCGCAATCTAAATTGTGGTTGTTTTCCGGTATAGTTATCGTATACCACTATTTCCACAAACGATAGCTGTATCGAAAAATTCCAAGTTCGAACAAAGGAACTTTTCGTAATAACGAATAGTTTCGCTTCTCATTTTGTATCGGTTGCACGTTCTCGAGGAGAAACCTGCTTTGCTTACGTGACGATCTTTTTCTGCGCACACATTGTATTTATTCTTTTCTATGCATGCAAAACGATCCACTTCTTCTCGTTAACTCGCGCCAATATGGATTTACGACATAGCAGATATACCAATTATCGCTACTCCAATTACATGCAACAAGGTCTGGCGGTTCTGAAAGTCGGATCTAGTGTTGAGCCGACAAAATTCACGAATGATAGGATAATCGGCGGGAACAATAACATCCTTTATTCGGCTAAACGCGAATCTGCTCCTAAAAATTTGGCCACAAGCTTGCCGAACAAGTCCCACGACTTTACGACGTGGCAGCGTTCAAAATCCTACGAGGATAAAGCGATACGAACAACGAAAAATTTTATCGGGAAACGCTGCTATAACGTAGGCCAAAATTGCAATTTTTTCCCCCTTTTTTTTTCTCGCGTATGTACGACTTCATGCACAAACTGATGTTCGCAGTTAGGGGAGAAAGGATCTGGCTTCAGACCACGAGGGGAGGTTCAAGACTTCAACACCCTGAGACGAGAATGCCTGGCAACGGGAAGACTCTTCGAAGATCCCGAATTCCCGGCCAATGACTCGTCACTGTATTTTTCCCGCAGACCGGACAGATACATAGAATGGAAACGACCGATGGTTAGAAATCATTTGAATTACTCCAAGTTTCATCAGCTGTCGTTGACAATAATTTACAATAGTTGTCTTAATAATTTACAAATCAAACACGCGAGAAGAATGGTCTTAACATGACCTACAACGCCCTATACTTCGCAGGAGATCGCGGACGATCCTCAGCTCTTCGTGGAGGGTTTCTCGAGATTCGATGTTCAGCAAGGAGAGCTGGGAGACTGTTGGTTGCTGGCCGCAGTGGCGAATCTGACCATGCATTCGAATTTGTTCTTTCAAATAGTGCCAGAGGATCAGAGCTTTGAGGAAAATTACGCAGGAATTTTTCACTTCAGGTTCGTTAGAATGCATACAGTTTTGTAAATAACGCTTTTCCAATATAGCAAAAAAATTTAATTTACATTCGTATTATATACACTGAAAAAAATATTTTAATTTCAAAGAAATATCTCTTTGTACCAAAAAAAATTATTTCTTTGAATCAATGAAAATTTCCTTGAAATTAAGATATATTTTTTTAGTGTATAAATTGAAATGTTTATAGACATGAAAATTATGTATATCATTTGGAAATTTCGTTAATCATCGAATAGAATGTTATGAATATATTATATTTTATTTAAATTCTGCGACAATTTTTTCTGTTAAATTACAAATTGTTGCCAACTTGGAAAGGATATAATATTTGTACATATGTATATCAGGTTTTGGCAGTACGGTAGATGGGTCGACGTAGTGATCGACGATCGATTGCCCACTTGTCGTGGAGAATTAGTATTTCTTCATTCGGCTGAAAGTAATGAATTCTGGAGCGCCCTTCTCGAGAAAGCATACGCAAAACTTCATGGTTCCTACGAGGCATTAAAGGGCGGCACAACTTGTGAAGCCATGGAGGATTTTACTGGTGGAGTAACAGAGATGTATCAAATGGACGAAACGCCACCGAACTTGTTCAATATTTTGTTAAAAGCCTTTGAGAGAAACTCATTACTTGGTTGTTCTATCGAGGTGAATTATAATATTTATTATTATCGCAGGCTTCAATTGATTATTACTTTGATCCCTTTTCCTATTAGCCCGACCCCAACATAGTGGAGGCTGAAACACCTCAAGGATTAATACGCGGTCACGCGTACAGCGTCACCCGCGTGAAGAACGTGGAGATCCAGATGCCGAATCGGTACGGTACCATACCTTTATTGAGGCTTCGAAATCCTTGGGGAAATGAGGCAGAATGGAATGGACCTTGGAGCGATCAGTGAGTACTCTCCCCCTATGCTTCGACAATTATTATTCCAAGTTCGCGCTTTCGTCATCTGTCGATAGATCACCAGAATGGAGATTTATCCCCGATCATGAAAAAGAGGAACTTGGCCTGACGTTCGACATAGACGGTGAATTTTGGATGTCGTTCCATGATTTTACTCGCCACTTTACTCAGCTTGAGATATGCAATTTGAATCCCGACTCTTTAACGACGAATGATATCAGCGCTGGGAAGAAGCGCTGGGAGATGAGCGTGTTTGAAGGAGAGTGGGTGCGTGGAGTGACAGCAGGTGGTTGCAGAAACTTTTTAGGTGAGATATGTGTATTATAAATATATCGAACTGATCACATTCTCTTTAATTTATATTACATATATTATATTATATATATTACATATATTATATTATATATATTACATATATTACATTACATATTCCATATATTTTGTAGAGACCTTTTGCCATAATCCGCAGTACCGTATTACATTGGAGTCTCCAGATGATGATGATGACAAATGTACCGTAATTGTCGCTTTGATGCAAAAAAACAGAAGAGCGCAAAGAAGGATGGGTGCTGATTGCCTCACTATCGGATTCGCGATATATCATGTATGTGAAATTAATTGATCCTTATATAATGTCTAATAATATAAAACACAATTAAATTATAATTTAATTTATTTGAAAATTTAAATATTTATCTTCGACGTTTCGAAGAAAATAGTGTTTCATTACCGTTTATAAATTATATTTTTATTACCTAGCTTTAAACTGAAAAACTAGTAAGTAAAATGTCATTCAAGAAATACATGGATTTTTAAAAAATTGACGCTAGAAGATGAAGAATAAAAAATATGAAATATTTTCCGTTAAAAGTCTATTTTTTTGACAGTTAGACAATCCGGACAGACTGCCAAAACCACTAGACGTTAATTTCTTCAAGTACAACGCATCTGTTGGACGTTCACCGGCATTTATAAATTTACGAGAAGTTACGTGCCGTTTCAAATTACCGCCAGGTGTTTACTGCATAGTTCCGAGTACTTTCGATCCAAACGAGGAAGGTGAATTCTTGCTGAGAATCTTTTCTGAGAACAAGAATAATATGGAGTAAGTTCTGTTGCGATGTTACGATATAATAATATGATGTTAAAGAATTTTTATCTAAGTGTTTCTATTTGTTTACAGAGAAAATGATGAAGAAGTTGGTATTGGAGACGTCGATGATAGGGTAAGAATAATAATAGATTAATCCTAAATACCAATTATTTTGTTTATTGTAATAAATTGAGGGACGAGAAAAAATCTCGTCATAAATCTCTTATCATATGTTTATATCAGGAAGTTTTATTTGAAATTTTATGGATAATTGTGTACAAAGTTCTTACACATTGGATTGTCAGCTTATACTAATGCTGTTTAAGATGATAAATCATACTAACGTGACAAATCACACAACTTAGAATCACACAACTTAGGTATCTATTAATAATTCACAGCACTGACACTGACAGCACTAATAATTCAGATAAAAATATGCATTGTGTGTTAAAAGAGTGTAATCATAGATTAGTAATGCATTAAATCAATTTTTTTTTTAATTAATTTTGTTAAATTGCACAAAAAACCGTAGAATTAACTAACGTTATGCAATTAAGTCTTGTGTTCAACTAATGCTTACAAAATTTAATGCTGTCGTACCGTCTAATGATTGATTCACGTTATGTAAAGAATGTCGCTCACATTGGTAACTGATTATTAACGAGTCGCACGTTTACATTGCTTCGCTTTTAGGTAATTAATCCTGCGGATGGTAAAGAAGATCAAAATGGAGATAATGTAAGTAAAACGCATGCTTGTATGTTGAGACAACACAAAGCTAATAATATTTTTTTTTGTATGTGTAAGAAATGAAATAGAAATTTAGGGTATTATTATTTTATCCTTGTTGTTTACTAAATGTTAAACAAAGATAAAATAATATCTGGTGTGAACACTAGTGAACACCCTAGTGAATATAGTCTTGGATTCAAAAATACGTGTAGAACAGAATATAAATAAGCATAATAAGTATATTGGGAATATATAAGTCCCTTATAGTTGCCAAGTGGCATAAGGTTTATGCTTATAAGGCAGACTTATGCCACTTGTTAACTAGGGAGCTCATATATAGTAGAAATCAAATTGATTAATAACAATATTTTCATATCTTTGAGAAGATGTCATTACTATTTTTAATGACTCGTATATGTCAATTTTATGTATTAATGAAAAAAAATTAAATCAAAATATCTTAAGTTGGGTCTAAATATTGTAATTTAAAAATAATCACAAAACAAGTTGATTTAAATTTCATGAAAGAGAAAGAAGCAGAACTTTTTCATAGATTACGATTGTTTTCATATTTCATAACGAAATGTTTTTTCTGTTTTTTTAGGTTCCCGATGAACCTGAGCAAGATCGCAATAGCGAGAAAGTCCGAGAATTCTTCAAGAAACTTGCTGGCGATGATTTGGAAGTGGACTGGATGGAACTGAAAGATATCTTAGATTATGCCATGAGAAAAGGTAAATATTGTCTGCGCGCTGCTTCTGAGATATATCTTTACGTAAAAATAAGTATGAAAGAAAGAGTATGTACAGTTCTAAATACGAGTATGTATAGTTTCCGTCCATGATCGTATTTTATTCTAATTATTTAGAATAAATACTAATTAAGAGCTTTGCTTTGTAGCTTTTCGTAATTTTTATGCTTAATTTGCTCGATGTTTCTTATAATCATTGATAGAATCATACATTTTTAAAATCACGCTTTGTCATTAATCTAGTATTTTTTATATTTTATCACCTGCATCGTTTATTTTTAGTTTGATGGCCAATTAATAATTTACTACAAATTTGCTGTTCCTTATAAATTACTTTATTCTTTCAGCACGCTGTACAGCATTTTATGATCATTTAATAATCATGTAAACAATTCTGCATGCTTAACTTTTACCTTGTAATTTGTATCTACAATGCATAAATACATTTGGGTCCTTCAAATAATTGGTAGAAGTCTAATATCAATATTATAAAAATTTCTTTATTTAATTAGATAATTAAAAAATTATTTGAAAAGTTGAAAACAATTATAATAGAATCTTTTAATAAACAAGAATAGACTTTATATTATATAAATGATATATAAGTTTCTGTTAAAAATAATTTAATTCTTAAAGGAACTAGATTATTAGAGATTATGTAAAAATTAGAAAAATATAAATTGTAATTTGAGGCAAGATATGAATGTTACGAATTCTTATGGCCCAAGTGTACGTATGTAAAACTCGAAGCTAACATGTAGCTGTGTGTTACGGGTAGAGTTACTACAATTGGCGCATCATAGCGAGGCACATGTTCCCGAAACTGTTGAAGGAAATGGTTCGCTTGTCGACACTCTCATCTCACTGCTGTGCGGCATTGTTTGTAATAATGAACAGTACAATAAGCCCGTAGGTAAGACAAACACACCTCCTACCACAGGATTGTTCTACCAATTGTATTACGCCGTGATGATTACATCACATTTGTTTAATTATGTATCCCTATAACACACGAAACGCGCTTTCATCAGCATTTGTATGGTGAACTGATAGTGTCAATGTCAAAATGATGTTAGCAGGTTGATACTTTATGTCTCCCACAAGGTAGGACAAAACTTTTCGATGAAAAATACCTACCGCATGTTTTTTCGATTAACAGAGAATGAAACATTAACGAATTGCTTAAATTCGTCGGCACACGTGTAAAGTTTGCAATATACCTGTATCATAATCGTTCAATTTGTCATCTCTATTACATAATATAATTGAAAACATCTCTGTTTTAACACGTTTGAAAAACTGTAAGATAATAGTAATAAAACGTCTTACGTTTTTATTTTAATTTTATGTGAATTTTTTGTACGTGTTTGAAAATTATTATGTTAGACATTTTATCTCTTATATGAAGATTACAATAGATGAAATGAGTTTTTTTTTTTTTAAATTGCAGAAACTCACGACAGAGGTTTCAGTAAAGATGTATGTCGCAGTATGGTTGCTATGCTAGATGCAGATCATTCCGGCAAACTTGGTTTTGAAGAATTTAAATTGCTGTGGAATGACATTAGAAAATGGAGGGTAATTGCGAAAGCTTTCAATTCTTTATCTTGTAATTCTTTATCTTGTAAGATGCTTGTATGCCTAATGTTTTTATATTATAAATATTTTAGGCTGTTTTTAAGTTGTACGACAGAGACGAATCGGGATATTTAAGTGCATTTGAATTAAGACAAGCGTTAAATAGCGCGGGATATCGTTTAAACAATCATATTCTTAATATATTGGTTCATCGTTATGGTACTAAAGAGGGCAAGATTACTTTCGACGATTACATAATGTGTGCGATCAGACTTAAAACAATGCTTGGTAAGTGAAACTTTTTTTTATCTAATAATCAATCTCTATATATCATTTATATATTAACTATTAAAATATATATATTTCCTTTTAATATATGTTAACATGTTTTGTTAACAAGTGTACCGTTATGTACAAATTAATTATTGACTGATGTCAATAGTTATATATACATATAATATTATTAATAATATTAATATAACGTAAGATAAAATCTCAGCTATTACATTGTTGTAGATATTTTTAGAGAGAGAGATCCAGATAAAACCCAAACAGCCACATTCACTTTGGAAGAATGGATGGAAAAAACACTCTATTCGTAATAAAATATAAATTCAATTTACTTCTCGCGAAAATCTTTTTAATGCCCAATGTATCAGATTGTGATGATAAATGGCCGTAACTATAAATGAGAAATATTTTTATATTGAGAATCGCAAAAGAGAAAATATACTTTATAACTTGTTAAATAATGTATGTGTGTGTGTGTGTGTACCTACACAATGCTTATTAATTCTTTCAAACCAATGTTATTGCTAAGTCATATGAAAGTATTCATATGACTATACACATATATGTGTAAACACACACATACACACAGAGCATATGAATTTAAAAGGAATGAGAAACTGTCTTTATACATGAAAATATATGCACATATATATATATATATTCCATCTGTAATGATTATGTTGATTTGTACGTGGAAGAATCGCGCATGCCTTAACATATTGCTTATTATTATTATGTATTTTAAGTAATTGCAGCATTATCATGTGAACATTTATTGTAAAAATATAAATAATTTATTGGAACATATGATGTTTATATTACTGATCCATAGATTTATACGTCTTTAATTTGCATAAAACATAAAGCAACAATTTAATTTTTACAATTTGATTTATTTTATAAAATTGACAAAGAAGTGTGATGGAAGATAAGTGAAGAATGCGCATGAGTGTATACAGTCGAACGTTGCAGAATGCCAAATACATTTTCAAAATACATCAATATTTTGCATTCAATATACTAAATAAATCAAATACATACTTAAACACTGTGTTTTCATTACACACATTCGGTTTAACTAAAATATGAAATATCTATGATTCAATTTTTTTTTTAAATTACATTATTTTCAATAGCACTTCATATTAGTGATGTTAATGTGTGTATATTTAATAGTCTATTGCATCTCTAATGAGATGTAAAGACTTTGTTCTTTTTAATCGAACTTGTACAGTTCATCTTTTTTCTTTTTCTCTCCAACGTGGAAAGAAGAGGAAGAAAGACTTTAGCTCTAAAAAGAACAGACCTAAGGAAACTTTTACTGTTTTATACAATATTTAACTACTTTCTAACCTAACAAAGCAATCAAAGTAACTTATTTGTTAGTTTTTTTCCTTTATTTCTTTACCTCTGTAGGTGAAGAACATTTACATTACTTATATATTTTGTATTTAATATATCTTCTTTCTCTTTAAAGCCTAAATCAATATTCATTTATTTTGAGGATTTCAAGCAACGCGACAAACCTATTATCGATTACTTTATAGATATCGATATTAAAAATTCTCGAATGTCGATATGTTGGAAATTAGATACAAGTAAACTTGAAGTTGAAATAAATTTCAAAAATTATCAAAATATCATGAAAACAGTACGATGAGACGTGATGAAAAATAGCACGCCAGCTGAGATGAAGAAGTTCCGAGAATTCTCATCGAAAGGGATGTTCAAGGGTCTCCGCGAAGAAGTCAAGAACCAGTCAAGAACTTGCGTATGCTGGCTGGAGTATTTGCGTTGTAGCGCCTGCGCATCACGCTTGTAAATAAAGTTCCGCGTAGGAATTTGCGGCGGCACTTGTGATGTTGCAGTGATTATTTTCAATTATTTTACTTGAGATTGTCCGAGATGTGGAGTGTTTGAAGATAAAATTTGCCCTTGAATTGGTATGTTCTGTGCGTTTGGTTGCAATCATGCTGTTGTACGCGACAAATTAGAAGCTCCATTCGGTTGGAACCGACGTGAAAGCGCGTAATTGTGTCATGTTTAACGTTAGTATGTATTAGCGACGTTTAAGCCAGCGACCAACCACGATCAACGTGTGTTACATTTCGAACAAACAAAATAGTCTCATGCCGCGAGATTGATAGTCACCGTCAATATGGTATCCTCGTGGTGTTACTTCATACTTCCGATGGTCATGCTGATCGGCTTGCTCCGTAAATGCCGAGAGCGCACTTGGGGAAGGTGCAAGAGCACCAGCAATCTACAAGGCCGGGTGTTCCTTGTGACCGGCGCCAACTCCGGCATCGGCAAGGAAACGGCGAAGGAACTGGCCAAGCGAAAAGCCACGATCATCATGGCCTGCAGGGATATACAGAGCGCGAAGAATGCCATAGCAGAGATACGCAGCAAGATATCTACTGGCGAACTGGTAATCGTATAATTTCCTTGATAAAATTGGACCAGTAATCTTTACATATCGAATTATGCATTCGAATTATGCAATTCTATCTCTATATTACTTTTTATCTGTCCTTCTTACTTTCTAACTTAATGTGTATATGATTTTATAACTTACCTATTTTTATACAGATTCCTATGAAGCTGGATCTTGCATCTTTCTTATCGATCAGAGAATTTGCCAATGAAGTGCTAAAGAAATTTTCTGAAATTCATGTATTGATCAATAATGCAGGGGTATATGCACCTCTGAAAGATCGTGCGTTGACAAAAGATGGATTTGAGATTCATTTTGGAGTCAATCATTTGGGTCACTTTTTGCTCACCAACTTACTTTTGGATCGTCTGAAGGAAAGTGCTCCTAGCAGGTTAGTATAAAGTAATATCTAATATTCTAGAGTGACAAAACAAGTGATAAAATAAAACTTTTCGATACAGAATAGTGATAGTGACATCTAAGCTTTTGGAATCTGGAGTAATAGATTTTTCAAATTTGAACGGTGAGAAAGGTTTACCAGTAAAAAGCAGAATGAATCCTGGCTATTGTAATTCAAAACTTGCAAATGCATACTTTGCCACTGAGCTTGCAAAACGAACAGAAAATACCGGCGTTAATGTTTACATGGTATGCCCTGGATTTACTTACACTGGTTTATTCAGAAATGTGAAAAGAAGCTGGTTTCATTACATCATTTTCTCGCCTGTTGCTCTTATGTTTCTACGCACTGCAAATCAGGTAAATATACGAATCAGATATGATTCCCTTAAGGCAGGCTTATGCCACTTGGCAACTAAGGGCCTTATATGATCCACTTTTAGAAAATTATTTTTATTAAACTCTATTTAGAAAAATAGTAAATCATTTTTTAAAACATTTTCAGTTAAATATTTCATAAACATTTGTAAAACATTTTAAAATATTACATTAAAATATTTTGGAAAAATATTTTAGAAATTGTATAAGTATTGTAAGAGAAAAAGTATAATTCAAAACTCTGATTTCCTGGTTCCATATATATGTTTCAAATCTTGCAACAAAATATTTTGGAAATATTTCTGAAATATTTCATACTGAATTATTACTTTCTATTACAAATCAGTATTTACAGGGTGCGCAAACGGTATTGCATTGTGCAACTGAACCGTTACTGTCTGAAGAAAGTGGACATCTGTATCGCGATTGTAAACTTTACGTCTCTAAAAAAGATCTGGACCCCGAAGTAGCACTCCGTCTGTGGGAAGTAAGTGCGAAATCGACTGGTTTGAAGGAGATTTTGTAAAATAGATGATTTTAGAACACACGCGCATATTGTATATGTACAATTGACAGTAAAACTGCTGTTCTGATGTAGTGAGGAATTGCGCATATATATCGAGAACCTCTTTTCTCAAGCTGATTGGTTAAATGGTTGAAAAGAAAAATTATGAGACTTTTAAAGGAAAAAGCTCGATACGCAATCTTATTACATGTGAATTAGAAAGCACTTTTACTCTTCATCGTGCCATTTCACTTTTGTTGTATTCTAAATGATTATTCGATATTTATTTTTATATATATAGCGAATAGGAATTAGACAATGTCAATGTGGCACATTCTTATTTCTATTTTTATGTATTTAAATCATAGCAAACGGATTTTATATATATATGTATATTTTAAGATAAGATGTATATCTTCTATTTTGGTGTATATGTATATTTATCTTTATATATTAGATACTCTCAACTCAACTAAATTACATAAATCCCTTACAAGTGCAGCTTGTTGTTTTTTTCGCATTGAACAATCCGATGTAAAATATCGACTCTCAATAAGTTGAACATATAGAAAAAATGTATGTATTTAGAATAAAATACTATAGACAGAGCCTTTATAACCTTTAAATCTTTAAAATTTATCAAATAATTATGCGTTATGCCAGAGTGTGTATTGCGGTTTTTAATTGTCATAAGCATCAACTAAAGTTATAGCATATACAATTCATTGACTCAACTTTATTCTGAGTCAATGGTCTGTTCTTTTCAACTGCACTTTTTGCATGGTTTTTATACTTCTTGCATCTCTCCAGAACATCCTGCAGTCATCCTCTGGACGTCCAAGGGGCATCTTGTCTGCTGCTTCAATGTTAAATGAAAATTTTCGCAGATATAAACTACTTTAAACTGTCTACTTTAATTTTAAGACGTTCGATATTGGATTAATTGCACATGACAAATTTAAATTTTAGTTTACCACAAAGCCAATTAATTCTTGCAGATTTTTCATTGCTGAAGAGGAATTTGTAAACAAAGTTACTCTCCACTTCACATTTTTAATAAAATTCAACCTAAAAAATACAAATGTCAATTTGGCTAAAGTATCTGAAAAATGTGATATGTAGAGCAATTTCATTTACAAATTCATTTAATATCAGTGCGATAAGGTTTAACTCTAGAAATTGTATGAGATTCTTCTGCTCTTGTTCGTAAAAGTATTTTTGACACAAATAAAAGATTATGTTGGTCATTATATTTTAAAAAATGATTGTGAAAGAAAAGACATAATATCACGTAAACAGAGTGATTATATTTTTTGTCGGTAGTAATATTTAATTCAATGGTGGAAATACAATATATTCATCTTGTAATAATGATAATTTAACATATTTTGTATATTTTTTTATCAGTTATACATGTAAGTCACTTAACCATGTACAATGTACAGTTATGACTAATCATTCATATCTTTATTATATGTTATATTTTTAATTAACACAATACAGTTTCATTAATACATAACAGTTATCATCTATTACGTAATGTCATATTTATTTTTCTTATCATATTGTAGATTACAGCAACCATGTATTAATGGTCCAAATGTATGTATTGTTACTTCACACTTCGCGCAGTAACTAGAGTCCTATATTTCGACAATAATGTCCGAATTTCTGATTGGCAGTCTGATACGTATTCTGATTGGATATCCCCTTTTAAGCAAAGCCATATTATGACCGTAGCTGATATATATAATTTATATATATTACCATATATATATATATACACACACACAGCTGCATACAAAATAAATAATTCCTTGTAATTGTAAGGAATGTGTTAGCATGCTTGGTTCGAACAAGGACATACATTCGATTAAGGCATATAAATTTAGAAATAAAAAGAAAAAATACTATTAGACGAATTAGAAAAAAAAGTAAAACATATATGTAATAAAAGTTATATTTGAAGTTCATATATTGTTATTTAATATACTATATAATTAATTATTCTATATATATTTATAAACCAGAAGTTTTGTGAATTATGTAATTACGAAATAATTATAAAATTACGCATTTCATTTAATGATTATACTATATTTTATCAAATTTGTATTTTCATTTATAAATACAAAAAAAAAGAAATTCATCTGCAATAACGTTATTTTATTTATATATTTTTGCATTTTATTTGAGGTATTTATTGTGTTTCATAAATTTTAAATATATATTTAAAATTTTACATAATTCACGCATTTTTATTTTTTACTATCAAATATTCAGGGAATGGAAAGTTACTTTTTAAAAGAATTTATAGAATGAGCAGAAGCGAGTGATACGTCAGCTTTATTCGATAAATCTGACAGTTTTTGATTTTGTGTAACAAAACTACGTCGTTTTAGACGCTGATCCTTCTTAGCTTTACGTAATTCCACTGATGAAGCATTTCTTTCTATTCCAGCCTCCTAAGAGAGATATATACATTGCATATTAAAGGAATGTTTGTAAATATTTACACAGTAGGTACTTTAATGATATTAGGGCAAATTTGAATAGCAAAATGTTAATTGCTACTTATATACATATGTATAAAATTTATTGAGCCACTCGACGCCACATGATTTGAAATAAATACAATTAAAATGTATAAAAAATTTAATAAATTAATAATATAATTGAATTATAGACTCTTATATGTTTTAAAACAATACAAAAAATTAAGTAAATACATAAAGGCTATTAAGAGTCAACGCTGTTAGCAGTGCGCAAAATATATAATCTTAAAATCTATAACATAGATATCGTGTCGAGTCGAACGTTTCGATCCTTAGTTTCGGATCATCATACATACCATCGAATAATTAGAAATGTCCGAAGAGTCGGATGATTTGTGACTCGAACTGCAATTTTTTGTAGGAACAGCAGTAGGCCTTAATTTCTTGTATGGCAAATAGTCACATGATCTAAAATGATTAGAACAAATGACTATTTTCGGTATGTCATTTTTATCAGTCAACCCACATGCAGCTACCCACTTGACTTCCATTTCTTGATTTCAGGGTACCCAGAAATCAAGAAATGGAAGTCAAGTGGGTAGCTGCATGTGG